>NC_135499.1:213684145-213731516 GCF_052857255.1 Amblyomma americanum
CAACGGCACGCTTCTACGTAGCCGCACAAGAAGGCTGATTGAAAGCGGCCACGGCGGCAGCACAGATACTGCCAGTTAGAACACGCAACGCGAGAAACTGGGGCGGTGGTCGACTGGTGTAAGGCATAAGGGAAGCGAGGTTTCTGTGTCTGCTTCGGCGCTTGTTCGACCCCCTCTCGGCGCTGACTTTTTTTTTTCTGCTGGATACCATTCGGCCGCAAGGTTTCTTCTGGCATGTGCGGTCTTGGGTTCGGCTTCATGTTGAACTTTAGGGTCACTGCAGATTCTGGACGGTGATCCCCTGAGTTAGCCGATAGTGGGGCTATAAGTACTTCATGCTTAGTAAACAGCCACCGTTTCTGGAGACGTTACGCGACTCCCATTAAGTTGCACGTCTTGCAGAGCTGTGACGAGGAAGTGTTCAGCTCGTGCAGGACAGTGCAAGTGCGTGTGTAAGAACGCTGCGGTGCCCGGAGGGAAGTCTTCGCAGATCGCGTGTTACTATACGAGATTGGCGGCTGTGCACAACACCCTGACCAGGGCTGTTCCACGTTAATTTAACGATTAGTTTGTTTTCCTTGCACACTGGTCTACCGCATATGCCACTGAATGGGGGAGTGCATGTATTTCGCTACCTGAGAACGCAGGAACGCTAACGCTGGTATCACGCGATGCACTCACTTAGTGCGAGCCCCTCATCTGTCAGGCGGCTTCAGTGTTGGTCCCTGTTTGACAGCGCAATAGCGGTGTCTGCCCAGGATACAGGTGCGCGTTCAGCAACGACAAAATCCTTTCGTTGGAATCATATATGTATAGGTGCGACTCGAATGACGCTGTTCCGCTCCTGCTCACTCCCCGCCTTTTCTCGTCTTCCGGATATGGCTTTGAACGGATGTCCTGTTTTCGCGGCATGAACCCCGCCGGAGAGTTAAACCCGGCTAATTAGGGTCAGTTTGTCAGGCATTGCTATGAGGTGTGTAACCTCCTGAAGTGACACGCTGGCTATGGGGGGACGCTTTAGTGAGGGGCTTCAGCTCAATTTAAACCACCAGGGGTTCTTTAAAGTGCGCCGACATCGCGCAGCACACGGGCGTTTAATACGTTAGCATTACTACCCTGACGTTCTCAGAATATCTCCGTCTGATGTTATGTGATGCCGCCGGCGCCATTCGGGAGGCCTCTGCTCACTACCCACCCACCTTTGACCGCCACCAATCTCCACCCTCGAGAATGCTCTACCCACCACAAAACAACCCACCCTTCCCCTGCATTAGCTTTACCCGCCACCAACCACCCACCTGCACCCCCCAGAAGCCCCTATCCACCGCCCATACACTCACTCGCACTCTCCATACACCTCCAGCCTCCCGAGAAGCCCACGCAACACCGAAACAAAAAAATCGATGGCGAAATACAATTAAAAGACGCAATGGGGAGGCGATCATTTTAGAAGCGAACTGTACAACGGGTACTGCTCATCACGTTGTGTGATGATCGCCTGTGCCTTTTATTAGTGCGCTAGCAGTCAAGCCCATATTCACGGAAAAAGTCATGTGGCCTTCCCGCAGGCGGCCTACCTGCCACGGTGGGCAGGTATATAGGTCGCCATGTGTAATTTGCATCTAGTTGCACCCGCGAATGTGGGTACTACGCAGTGGAAAGGTTGCATAGATTTAGTGCTTCAGACACAATATATGATTTCCAATATTACTTGCGTGGCGCGTACAGAAAGTGTCCGCACTTTCTGTCCACAAAGTAACTCGGGTAAGCTCGGAGGAGCGTCGCGCCAGCTGCGCGAGAAGTTGCTCGGGAAGAGCAGCATGGGTAGCATAATCCCTACTGGTGCCTGTGATAGAAACAGCCACCTGCCAATGCGGTGCTTCTCTTAACCGCTGCCCCACTGCGTTGGTAGTGGTATATGAGTACTTGCCGCGATCTGTGTATGTTAATTAGACACTGTCCAATTAAGAGAAGACAAGCGTAGCAGGGGGTGGCAGAAAGTTAGGTTGGCGGATGAGATCAAGAAGATTGCGGGTATACGGTGGGCGCAACTGGCACAGGACAGGGCGTAGTCAGGCTGATGATGATGATGATTATGGAGATGATGATGACCAATTCTGCATATATGGGCATTAACCCACGGAGCTCCGAATGGTGTGTGGTTTGGTGGCCAACGCGGACTAAGTTACACAAACGCACAGAATACTACAGACATAATCGACCACGAACGCTCCAAAGAATACAGCAGTGCTGCACAATGCTTTCCCATTGATAGCACGGAAGGAGATTTAAGTGCCCACTGTAGTTTTTTTTTTTTGCTATTCATGTCTGTGCAACTGCTTTTCTGGCCAGTGGTCACAAGACAGTCCTCGTAACATTTAAGCGTAACCGTGATTGACGTGCATGCATAGAATGACTGTAGTGAACATTGCGCCTTGTGTCTACTGTGCTTCATTCATGCCATGCGAACACACACCACACACAGAACGCACTTGATATGTACCACTTTAATTTAATCGCATACCAATGTCATGCATAACAATCCATAACCACGATAAACAATGCGAAACAATGGCCACTCATTGCTAGCGCGCCTAATTCGGATTTCGCCTAAGAAAATGGACCGTTAATTTTGTTTTGCGCTTTGCCTCGATCTAAATGCGGCCGACGTCGGGATCAACAGCCAAACACCAAGCCACTGAGCCACCGCGGCGGGTCCGTTTATCCTGGCGTCTCTTTGCCCTGAACCACTTGTCTGCACGGAGACAGCCGAGCGTTGCGCAGCCACGGCGGAGGCCCATTCGCTCTGCAGACTGATTGGAACCCCTGAGAGTGAAACACTACGTGGCTGCTCGGAGATGCCGCGCACACGGTTTCACCGGCATCTGTGCACCGTTTAGCAGTATGACACTGCACACCAGTAGTAAGCGTATGCAGCGAACTCCTCTACTGCACACGGATGCCTAAGCACCGCGGCTAATTCCTTCAGAGCGACATCAGTGTGTGGCAGACTACGAAACGACAATCCGTGAAAAAAAAAATGAGTTATGTAATTAGACCACGTTTTCTTCTTCTTTTTATTGCTTCGGTATTATTAAATAATTGCAAGAATGTATAGTGTTCCGGTTTAATTATAAGCGAGGGAGAGGGAGAAATTAGAGAAAAAACGCAAGCGGAGCTCCGTATTGTTTGGCGAGTTCGTGCATTCTGCATCGCTGTTGACTGAAACACGCCAAGCCCCGCCGACTGCACCACGGAGTATAGGAAAACTCGATTTGGCAGGAAGGGACGTGACAGCGCGCGCTGAGTCGCGATGTCGTCGGCGGCTGCGGCACCTTCGCCGACGTGGAGGCGCGCACATATCCCGTGGGACACTGTGCACCTCCGGAGCGGTGTTTGGCGGGGCACGTACGCGCAGAATATTACCCTGCCCGCCGCAGGATGCGGGAAACGTGCCCGAGTGAGTCGTGCTGCCGATCAATTTCTACCACCTGCTCGCGAGATACGTCGCCGAAATGTAGGGTGCGAGCTTCCGCGCGCGTTTGAGTGTTTCGGGGCGAGGTAATTGAATTCCGGGCGCGCCTAAGCGCAGTGTATTGCTGCCGCGGGCGTCGTGTTGACCACTATATTTTAGCGCGCGGGGGGAGATGCCTTGCCGTGGTGGCGCTACTGCCGCAGCGAGGGACATGTTCCCGGTTAACCATGAGGAGGATCCGTGTAATGCTGCCAGCGACTCTTTTGAGCTCCTGCTCGTCTTTCATTTAACACCTTGCAGCGTAATGTTTTTTTTTCTATTTTGCGTGCTGCTTTCTCAGCGTCCTACTGCTCTCTTCCTTCTGTGCATAAGCACCGTGTAACAAGGCGCTTAGCCCGTTTTTTTATGTATGCTCTGTAGTACTATATCCGGCGCTGTTTGGCCCGACATTCATCACCGTGCGCTCGATGCGGTGTGTTGGCTCCTGACTTTTTCGAGTCATATGAACAGTTGTTTGCCAGTGCATTCGTGGCGATTAAATTGAAATGCGTGTGATTGAAAGTGCAATTAAAGAGCGGGCAACCATAATTCTTTGAGCTTGTTGAATTCGTTCCGCATCCCCTGGAATCGTATGCTATGTTGCTTCGCGTGGCCCCTGGCCTTGGCGTTCCGATGCGTGGTGGTGGTGGTTGTTGTTGCTATGAAAGGGGGGGGGGGGGATACTGTGTAACATGTCGTTTGCGGCACAACTAACGCCACGGGGTAAGTGGAAAATAAAAGTCTGGGAGTGAGTAAACTTCAGCATTAATACCATGTCCGGGTCGCTATAGTTTGTTGGTGGGTCGAGGCCGGCCGCAGTTCGGCACGGTGTGGTGGCTACCAAACACGTGGGTGGCGCGGGTCACCAGAAGCGGCCGTAGTACTGGACGTAGAGCATCGTGAGGAGAGAAGCCCAGCTCCTCCAGGAATAGCGATCGTGGTGAGTTTTCTGGGAGTTCCCTCGCTTTATTGTTCTGCCTAGCGCGTCTTCTGAAGTTTCAATGGATTTAAGCATTGCGCTGTGGCGTAGTATAGACCCACGAGTCAAAGCACCGACCCGTCAGGGAGCCGGGCTTCGTTCTTCTTGGCGTCTCGTTCGCCGCGCTCGCATCGTCATCGACAGTTGCAGGGCCGGAGCGACGGAGGACGACCTTTGATGCGGGCGCATCGTCCTCCCCACCCTGCTCGGTAGTAATTAAATGGGGCGCCCCGCGGGGGCGGGTCTCTCGCACCCGTTTCTAGGAGGGGACGGTGGAACGGGCAGGCTGCGCGCCAGCCATCGAAGGGCCACTGCTTTCGCATTAGGTCCCGGCTGCGAGCGGGAGGAAACCGAAGCGGGCCTTGCTGCCGGGGATTCAACGCGCTAAGCGGGGGCCTCGGACCGGAGGAGGTAAGGCGGCGGGGTCAGGGAGGCTGGAAAAGTGCCGGTCGTGTCGAGGAGCCGGCTGCTTGCTAGGCGCTTAGCCAGCGACGACCGATCGCAAGTTCGCGCCCAACCCTTCTCCCCCTCCACCCTTACTCGCGTACACCGACTTGCATTAGTCGACGGAGGACGCCAACGAGGCGTAGTGTGCTGTTCACTTTTTCTTGGCCTCTGTGGTCGAGGCTAGCGGAGGTCTCTGGTCGAGCTTGTAGTACACGTGTGCGGATGTAGCTGCGCATGCAGTATGTTCCGCAGCACAGCTGTGCTGCATGGTTCCAAGTTTCGCGAACAGGGCCGCGAAACTTGGCTTGTTTGGGGAGGCGGGGGAGGGGGGGGGGGCATAACATTAGGCTCAGCAGCTGCACATCCAAGCGAGAAGCAAGCAGTCGCGCGCACCAAAAAAGAGCGCCCAGTGGAACTTGCGCTGCGTTTTGTTGTAACGGCGAAACGGAGTAGGGGGAGGGGACAACAATTATAGTGGGCCTCTCTGTGCGGTAAGAGGCACAATTTTTTGATTTCATATTTATCAGCGCAGTCATGCTCTGCGGTGTTTGGCTTCATTACCGCTGCACGTCTGTTTGAAGCTAGTACGCCCGCTCGCATTTACTTTTAATTTTTTTAAAAATCTTGCTCTCGCTCTATGCTTCGTGCCTCGGCGCAAGCGAAAGCGATTTAATTTCCTCGCGTGGCCCAAGAGCGTAGCGCAGAAGTTCTCGTACTTCCTCCCTTTGGCCTGAGCGCATCGACGAGAATTGGCCTCGTACGGCCCCGTAGTCAGCGGACCGCGGGGTAGTTTCGAAGTGATGCTTTTTTCAGGATGTTTCGTTTTTATCCTTCACTGGGCTGGCCTGCCGGGTCCCTCGGAGGATATCGTTCCGCGTACTCTGCCTCGGCTTAGGAAAACCATAAGCGCTTTATACATAGGCAGCAGCAGAGACGGGACAATCCAGGGGGCAGGCGGGGCAGAGCCGCCGTGCCTCGCCTTTCGTTGCGAGCTTCAAAGCTGCCGGGGAGAACACAGTCCGCTGCGCGCATCTGCGGTGCGTCTTCCTTCGCTCTTTCAGCTCCCCCTCTTCCTCACTCCGCGTCTGGTACTCTCGCGCATCTCTCGTTTCTCTCTCTTTCTTTCTCTCTGACGCGACTTCTCTCCGTTTTGCAATATTCGACGCAGCCTCGGCTTACCCACTTGTACGTTACCCGCGCGAGCCGTTCCCTCCTCCTCCTCCTCCTCCTTCATGCTGCGCTCCATTAGGAGAGAGATTCGTCCGGGCGGAACCGGCGGAGCGATACGTACGTAACGGCGGAAGAAGCGACAGAGGCTATGAAAGAGAGAAAAAGAAAAGAAATGGAGAGAAGGAAAAAGAAAGCCGCGGCGGATCGAGCGGCTGTGGCCGTTTACGCGTCTTGTGTGTGGTCGCGATAGGCGGCTATGCAGAGAAGAACGGTTGTCGGCTTTCGCTGGCTTGCTGGGGTAGGGAGGGGTGGAAGGGGGTTCCTAGTCTTCTCTTCCTCGGTCGACCGCGAGAGAAGCGTGCTTGTGTGTGCGTGACCAATGTGACGCGGCCGCCTCTGTCTTGCTGCACTCGTGCCTCTAGCACTCGGTGTTTGGCCCTCGTGTGTGTCCTGCCCCCGCATGAGGTCGTTCGCTCTAGACTAGAAGCGGGCAAGTGCACCGGGGTTTCCGCAGCAGTAACAGCTTCGACAAAAAAACTCTTCATTTTCTTCTTCGTAAATTCGAAGTTCTACCCATCCACAGTGGAAGCTGAAAGGGGAGAGGGAGGGAAAGGGATTGGTCAATACTGGGACTGTAACGTGCTGATACTGAAAAAAAAAAAACACAACTTATAATAGTGAAATTAAAAACAGTAGAATGACTAGCGAAGTTAGTAATTTTGTAGCGCGAGTTGTATTATTCCTTTCGTTTATTTCTTTCTTTCGCGCATTGTTGTATAGGGCATTGCGGGGTCAGTCTTCGCTGCGAGCTAAACTCGCCATCGGCACGAAGAATGCGCGTTGTTTCTGGCGGCAGGTACCTTCTTCGTGCTGTGAAGGAGCTGCGCCGCTCTGCCGAGTAGCCTGGGGGAGTCTTTAGACAGCGAAGGAAGAACAAATAAGGGGGAAAAAAACCTCGAAATGGTGCGAAACGTGTCGTAAATTTTACATGAGTTAAAAACTCACAAAATTAGGCCAGAAACTATAAACAAAGCCGATTTCAGCTTCCCTTGTTGTGTTCGTAAAAACAGCTGTAAACGGGCGAGCTTCGCTCCTTTCGTTCCACCACACGTTCAATGAGTGTGAAGCGTCCAGGAGGGTGAAGTGCAAATTAAGCCCCTGCGGAGCACGGGGGCGCCCTGAAAAGATGGCGCTGCCCTTTGCTCTACACAGGGGCGGTACGTCTTGGTAGGGTGCCTTAAAGCCCCCCACCCTCATCTACGTCTTGGACGAACACAGCGCCATCTCGAACCGACGCTTGGCCGCACGCACTTCGTGTTCTCTCAAAACACGCGAACGAGGACAGCATCGCAGCACGCGTTGCACTTCGCGGGGCTCTGTAAGAGTGTTTACGTCTCAGTGTTGTTTTGACGAGCGAATGCGCCTGCTGCCGCCTCGAAGCGTGTGAAAACACGCCCGAGTGTTCGGTAAACAGCGCCGCCGAAGCACTGCCGAAGTACGTTGATGCATGCAGGCACCACCGCGTCACTCGCGGATGAAACGGGGCCCTTAAAAGCCGCAGTGGCGACGCTATTGGTGACATACCCCCTTCCCATCTTCCCCATCACTCCCTCCCCCCCTCCTCCTCCTCCTCCTCCTCCTCCTCCTCCTCCTCCTCCTCCTCCCGTCAAAGTCTGTTCATTAATCTTTCCAGCGACCTCTCTGCGCTTTTCATATACCAGGCGATACATGCTGTCAGATGATCACTGCATCGGGCTTCAATTTCCTCTTTGAGCAGCAACCTTTTAGTTCTGGTCGTTCGAGGCTCACTGAAATGCCGATTTGGATGCCGATTGGGATGCCGATTGGGACCCGCTGCGGTGGCTCAGTGGTTAGAGCGCTCGACTACTGATCCGGAGTTCCCGGGTTTGAACCCGACCGCGGCGGCTGCGTTTTTATGGAGGAAAAACGCTAAGGCGTCCGTGTGCTGTGCGATGTTAGTGCACGTTAAAGATCCCCAGGTGGTCGAAATTATTCCGGAGCCCTCCACTATGGCACTTCTCTCTTCCTTTCTTCTTTCACTCTCTCTTTTATCCCTTCCCTTACGGCGCGGTTCAGGTGTCCAACGATATATGAGACAGATACTGCGCCATTTCCTTTCCCCAAAAAACCAATTATTATTATTATACCGATTGGGATGCCGGCTGGAATGCCGACTCGGATGCCATAACGTCCGTAACGGGCTCGAGAGTACAAGTTATGAATGTGTGTTTTGATGGGAAAGATCCAACTTGGGCTTCTGTTTGTTACTTCAAATACGTTAAACTTATCTTCAGGAGCCATCACTGAACGGCGCATACGTTGGGCGGAGGTCTTCGCTGAAAGTCCATTGACGAGCCTACTCCAATTTGGCGCCTATGGCGAAAGCGTGAGCGCGAGGAAAACCGGAGTTTGCGCGCTCAACCACCGCTGCACCGTTTTCTGTTTTTGAAGGCGAGGGACAAGCGTTTGGTGTCGCATCTGTCGGAACGGTGCAGACCGCACGCGCCGCTTGCTGCTCGCAGGATGTGGTAAGCGGATTACGCAAATGCGAACCGCTCTATTTGGGCGTACTCTCGGGGACACGATAAGCGTCACATTGTTGTACGTTACTGGCTTTTCTGCTGAGACTTGGAATAACTCGACCTTTATACCCTTGCTGTCTTTTCCTCTCTGTCTGTTTCTGCCACTCCTTATTGGGTCTTTGCCTGTGTTTTTCCCGCTGATCGCCGTTCGGATTGCGTTTCTTTCACCCATTTTCATCCAATTGGTCTATTTCCCCTCGGCGCGGCTGAGGTGTCCGCCCAGAGGGAAGTTACTGCGCCTTTCCTTTTCTCTAAACTTCCTCTTCCTCATTCGGACCGACGTATGCAAACTGCGAACAGATGTCAGTGCACGTTAAAGGTCCCCAGGTGGTCGAAATTATTCCGGAGCCCTCCACTACGGCACCTCTTCCTTTCTTCTTTCACTCCCTCCTTTATCCCTTCCCTTACGGCGCGGTTCAGGTGTCCAACGATATATGAGACAGATACTGCGCCATTTCCTTTCCCCAAAAAACCAATTATTATTATTATACCGATTGGGATGCCGGCTGGAATGCCGACTCGGATGCCATAACGTCCGTAACGGGCTCGAGAGTACAAGTTATGAATGTGTGTTTTGATCGGAAAGATCCAACTTGGGCTTCTGTTTGTTACTTCAAATACGTTAAACTTATCTTCAGGAGCCATCACTGAACGGCGCATACGTTGGGCGGAGGTCTTCGCTGAAAGTCCATTGACGAGCCTACTCCAATTTGGCGCCTATGGCGAAAGCGTGAGCGCGAGGAAAACCGGAGTTTGCGCGCTCAACCACCGCTGCACCGTTTTCTGTTTTTGAAGGCGAGGGACAAGCGTTTGGTGTCGCATCTGTCGGAACGGTGCAGACCGCACGCGCCGCTTGCTGCTCGCAGGATGTGGTAAGCGGATTACGCAAATGCGAACCGCTCTATTTGGGCGTACTCTCGGGGACACGATAAGCGTCACATTGTTGTACGTTACTGGCTTTTCTGCTGAGACTTGGAATAACTCGACCTTTATACCCTTGCTGTCTTTTCCTCTCTGTCTGTTTCTGCCACTCCTTATTGGGTCTTTGCCTGTGTTTTTCCCGCTGATCGCCGTTCGGATTGCGTTTCTTTCACCCATTTTCATCCAATTGGTCTATTTCCCCTCGGCGCGGCTGAGGTGTCCGCCCAGAGGAAAGTTACTGCGCCTTTCCTTTTCTCTAAACTTCCTCTTCCTCATTCGGACCGACGTATGCAAACTGCGAACAGATGTGAGTGCACGTTAAAGATCCCCAGGTGGTCGAAATTATTCCGGAGCCCTCCACTACGGCACCTCTTCCTTTCTTCTTTCACTCCCTCCTTTATCCCTTCCCTTACGGCGCGGTTCAGGTGTCCAACGATATATGAGACAGATATTGCGCCATTTCCTTCCCCCCTCCAAAAAAAACAATTAAGCCAATTATGATCGAACCAAAGAGGTGTAAACATTCTTGGCGAGCCCAGCCGCGGCGGCGGTGTTTCGATGGAGGAGAAACTCAAAAGGCGCCCGTATGCTGTGCGATATCAGCGCTCGTTAAAGATCCGCAGATGGTCGAAATTATTCTGGAGCCTTCCAGTACGGCGCCTCTTTTTCTTGATATTCTTTCACTCCCACCTTCCTCCCTTCTCTCGTGGCGCGGTTGAGGTATACACTGAGAAGTGAAGTAGTTATTTTGGCATTCCCTTTTCTTATATAATTATAATTAGTTTTGGGGGAAAGGAATAGGCGCAGTATCTGTCTCATATATCGTTGGACACCTGAACAGTGCCGTAAGGGAAGAGATAAAGGAGGGAGTGAAAGAAGAAAGGAAGAAAGAGGTGCCGTAGTGGAGGGCTCCGGAATAATTTCGACCTCCTGGGGATCTTTAACGTGCACTGACATCGCACAGCACACGGGCGCCTTAGCATTTTGCCTCCATTTTGCCTCCGGGTCTTTCCTTTTCTTAAAACCTGTTTTTAAACCTCATGCTCTCTTCCTTCTTTCACTCTCTCCTTCATCCGTTCCTTCAAGGCGTAGTTGAAGTGTCCACCGAGAAGTGATACAGTTACTGCACTTTTTCTTTTCGTTTTTCCAAAATAATTTGTTCACACTTATCGCCGTCTGCTTGCCGTAGAAAAGAACGAGAGATGAACACATCGACAGCACGCCCCATAACTCTGCGCACCGCCCCGTTTGTCTATTTTGCACGTTTGTAGGACACCTGCTGCGCGCCTCCGTCTCGAAGATTCGGAGAAAAACCGGCCTTCAAGTAGCGGGCTTAAGCGGGCGAATCTTCGCTGCCGACGGAGTATTAAATATTGAATTTTCGGGCAGCCCTAGCTGCTTTCTTCTTTTCATTCTCTGTCGGCCCTTTCACTTCCGCTCGAAGAACCGTAATCTGTTTCGACACAAAGACACCTCAGTGAGAAGCAGCGCGAAAAAGACAGAAAAGCAGTTTATGTTATCTTTCACCTCAAAGCTCGCAAATTCTCGACGGGATCTGGAAACACAAGAAAAGAAAAAAAGGTGCCTTGTAAAAATAGCCCGCGTATTGAGAAGTTTTCAGGAAAGAAAGGAAGCCAGCGGAGACAAGGCGATGGGCGAAAACAAAGAAAAATGACACGTGGGTGTACTACTCCCTTCTGCCCAGACTTCACGAATCATACTTGCAGAAGAGAACAAGAGAGCTTGCTTTCCGGTGCGACTTCCGGGCTGAGCATAAAAGCAGGAGTTTGAGGGAGGGGGTCGTCGTGCAGCTGAGGCGAACACCTGGGCTTCGTATGTCTTCATCCGTGTCCCCCCCCCCCCCCCCCCCCCTCCCTCCTTCCCCTTATAGCCGGCGCTACTGCTCTGCGGAGCGAAATCAATCGCGCCTGCCACATCATCTCCTCCTCTCCTTCTCGAGCCTTTTTTGTTTTTATCTGCTTCTGTACGCCACAGCGTGCGCCCGCGTTTCCGATCCTGCTCCAGGTCCCAGCGCAGCGGGCGCGCACCATAGGGACAAGGGACCGCGGATTTGTGGGCAGCGGGCAAATCCCCGGGAGGCAACGTGCTCGCCGCATCGAAAGAGTGAGCCCCGGCGTCTCGAAGACTCGAGACAAATCATGTACCGGGCGGACGCGCGGGTGCGGAGTTTCGGGTAGGGGGGGGGGGGGGGGGGTGAAGAGGGGCGTCGAAGGGAAAGCGAGTGGGAGGCGCAGAGACAGGGTGGCAGAGCGTGCACGTATCTGTGCTGTGACGCGCAAGGAAAACTGAAGCCGCTACGAAAAAAGACAACAAAAAGAGAGAGAGAGAGACGAAGATGGAAAGCAAGGGGGGGGGAGGGGGGTTCAATAATCCAGTCTCCGCCTGCCGTCGCCGGCCCCTGCAAATCGTGGAAGATGTTGCCGACTGCAGTGGAGCTCAATCGATTCCGCGTGCGTGCCTCCTCCGGCTTGCGGCGGAACTGGATCGAGCGCCGTGCCCGAGATATCGTTTCTCGAGGAGCAGCTCGCCGGTGTACTTGTTCTCCTGCCCGCCAGCTCCTTTCGTCCCCCCCCCCCCTCTCTCTCTCCAGCTTGTTTGCTGCGTGACTGCGCGCACTGCAAGCAGCTGCCGCAATCATTTGCAGTGCGTGGCGCAGCGCACTGCAAGCAGCTGATGTGTTCCCATTGTCCTCGTCCTGTGCCCGGAAAGCCCAACGTGCACCCCCCCCCCCTCTCTCTCGCTGTATCTGCGCTCTTCACGAGTTTGACGGCCACCATACCGCTACTCTAGTGGAGAGCGGTCAAGAAAAAAAAAAGCCCCAAAAGGCGTTACGCATAGTGTCGAAATAGACACGCGACTTCCTCTTTTAAGGGGAGCCGGTGAAGAGCATGTGCAACGTACAAAATAAAAGCTTGCCTAGCCGTAACACATGGCCTCCTGCAGCCGTCGTAGATTGCAGATGGCCGCCAGTAACGAGTGCGACCACCAAGCCAGGTTCCAGCTCAGGCATCGCTGTGCCGTTGCGCACCGCCATATTGGTGACGGTGCCCGTGCTTTCCTGTCGTTCTGAAGTTTCAAGCTGTGTGCATATAGCAGCGTCCACTTTGTTCGTCTCTCTGCCTCTGCCTCGTCTGTGAGTGACGCAATGAAGTGGTGCGCAGCCGTTCAAAGTTCCCTAAACGCGAGCTCTGCTCATGGTAGCAGGAAGCGCATGTAAGACACATCTCTGTCTTGCGACGAAGGCTACTAAAACGTTGTGTGTGGGTGTTGTGTGTGCGCGTGTTCGTGCGTGCGTGCGCGATGGGGGCAGCTGCTATCATTACGTATAGCTTGTCAAAGATACAAAATTCAGTGCTCAGGTACGAGCGAATTGTCACACTGCAAGCCGACGAAGCGTTTGGCGAATATTGGTCACTTTTGATAGTTGGTGTTAAACTGAGGCTAGTATATGAGACGATGCGGACCGTTAAAGCCATAATATCGCCGTCAGCAATTCATCATCATCATTTCAGACACATACGTAGTTCAATGTTTGTGGTGATGGGAAGTAAAAGGCGCACATAGCGGCTTGACGATAACCCCATCTCTATACTTGTGAAACCGTTGATATATACGTATGGAGATCACGCGTGCCTCTGTTGCGAGGAATAATGGGTGCGGATGTTGTATGCATACAAACTCGGCCGTAACTCGGCGTGGATTCCATGCCAGGAAGCTGCTATGCAGGCAGTGAGAAATATACCCAGTGTGCGGTGTGTGTTTCACTGCACTGTCTGAAGAATTCTTAGAAGAAACGCGCGGTTCGTGTAGTTAAGCTAGACGAGCCAAGTGAGCAATAGCGCGTAATAAGTTACACTTAGTCAGCAGTGTTTATTGCAGTGAATGTAATGCGGAGTAGCGATAACCGATGTTGTCTTACGGTAACTGAGCGGATTCCAACAGAAGGTCAATGTAGCAGGGCGTGACAGATACGGAATTAGAAAATTGGAGGGGATAGCGTAGGGGACAGCTGGCTCAGAGCAGTGTTAATCGGAGGTTAGTGGGGGAAACGTCTTTGTTCTGTAAACGTAGATGTGTCAAGATAGTTTTTAATGTAGCCGCCGTTGCACATTTACGGAGTTCGCTCCACCTTTCCAACATTGCGTCAGTCTCACTGCGCGCACGACTTACGACTCTGTACTCCGTCTGCTTCTTGGGGGGGGGGGGGGGGGGGGGAAGACAGCTGGGCAAAGCGATCCGGCTGTTGCTTTTTGCTGACAGGAAAGAACGAAAGGGCGAGCGAACAAAGCAGACAAAAACAAGTTGCGTTATAGTTTGCACGGACCCGTATATTCTGTGCACTTGACATCTGTTTTTATTTAGCTGTCGCGCCGTTCTCTGCGCTCCGACTCTTCCCCCCCCCCCCCCACGCTTTTTTTTTTTTGCCGTTTCTTCCCTCTTATCGCGGAGGGTTGCTGTCGCGGCCCGGGAGAGAGATATATATATATACGTCTGTCCGAGCGCCGGCTTGCTCCTATTAGGAGGGCGCATATGACTGACGTGATACCCCCCCGCCCCGTCCGCATCTTATTGCCCACCGCTCGTCCTCGCATTCTCCGCGCCCTGTGCGCACTGCAGCAGCTCGGCGTCGCGTTTATGTGTCAGAGGGAATGGCGGCTCCTTCTCTCCCTCGTCGGGGGGATGAGTGTAAGCCGACTCGCCCGAGAGAGTCAACTGCGTGGGGAAGAAGCCAGCCGCGGTCAGGGGAGACGCGACTCTCCTCCACCCGTCCCCTGCTCCCGCGCCGATGGGGAGTCGGGGATTGCGTATGCGCGGTGAAAGTAGGGAAAGAGCGACGGCGGCGCGGGAGGGATGAGTCGTCGGCGCTCTTTCTTGGTCCGGCGATGTCTCTTGTCATCAGCAGCGCGCCGCTTCTCTGTTGTGCGGCTTCCTTTTGTATCCCCCACCCCACTTTCTTTCTCTCTCTCCCTACTGTCTGCTTCGGCCGCTGTTGCAGTGCCATTGCGAGCTGCCGCAGCGGTTCTTCTTCGGAAGAAGAAGCGAGGATAGGTCTTCCTTTTATTCCCCCCGAAGCCCGCTTTTCTCTTCCCTATTGTTGAGCACGGCGAGGGGTGAGCACGCGTTCCTTTGGTCATCGCTCCGCAGGCTTCCTCCAAACTGGAGGCATATACCACGGGCGCACGCCCTGTTGCCAGGGTAGCATCGGATCGGTGCAGGTAATCGTAATGTTGGATTTAATATGATAATGCGGGGATGGGTAATCCGGGTGAGGGTACTGAAAACAGGCATGAAAATGACCCGCTTCCCTGCGTGTCTCTGTACGCGTCACGTGTGGGGCTGCTCGTAAAGTGGCTGCGTGGTGAGCAGCGCTGATGGCTGCACTGCGTTCTCATCACAATGCAGCGTTATCGATAAAAAATTATTTTGTGCGTGAGTTGCGCTCAGCCTTTTATCTTATTCCCTGAAGACCGTGAACGCGAGTCAGCCTTGCAGAATATTATCGGATACTACGGTATGAGATGTGTAATATCCGAAAAGCTTAGTTTAGTAATTACACCGGATGCAGAGTAAATACTACGGGGCTGGCACTGAGCTAGTTGGCTCACGACGTAATGTTTCTAGCAGCCGGAAGGGCACGACTGCACAGCAAGGAAAACAAGAGACATGAGGCTATAGCCTGTAGGCTGTGGCTTGTAGGCCGTGACCTGTAGGCCGTGACCTGTAGGCCTTGGCCTATAAGTTGTAGGCTGTAGACGCGAGAAAATGACCTCGTGTCTCGTGTTTTCATTCGTGTTGTTGTGCCCTTTCGGCGTCTGGATTATGTCAGAGAAAATAAACCTTGCAGCATTCCATGCCTGTCAATTGTTTCTTTCTCATCGGGCTAATGAAACCACCCTTGCAGTGGCCAAGCGTCTTGTTTCCTGTGCACCTGAGAGCAGCAGGCGAACGTAACGATTTTTTGTTACTTCATTCTAGAGTGATACTACGGCGTCTTCACATCTGCAAATCGTTGTCTCCTTCAGCTTCTATATTTTTTTTTTGCTTGAGTAACATAGCTATAACTTAGGTGCAGGCAGTTAAAGGAAATGTGAAAATGAGAAGCGTGCGGTCCTGTCATTGGGTGCTACTTGGAACTGTGCTTGGCTTTAAACGAAAATGAAGTTGTTGGTTTCATTTATATGATGTAGTAGACCGTCAATTTGTAGTGTTCGCATGTGGGGTCAATAAATTAAAACTTAGAGATTAAACCTTCATACTTTAGGAATTAAACGTGAAAATTTCGGTGGGGCATTTTTTTTTTCAATAGAAAAAATTGCACTTTTTGCTTATATGTTTTAAAATACTATTTCGCAAGGTATGCACACGACTGCCGCAGCCGCGCACTGCGAAAGTTAGTAACAGAGGAAAAAGCAAATAGCGAACTTCAGCTGCAGCTTCTACTTATACGTTTAGGAGTGTAAGAACTGGCAGAGACGGGGCACAAAGCCTAGTTACTTGGTACCGCGTGAGTTGGAGAGATATATACACGTGCGATTCCACTTCGTCTTCTTGCCCTTTGATGCAGGGCCCGGTTATTACGGTGGGGATCACGAGACGTATACAGGGGATCAGCACGGGCGAGTCCGGGACCGGCTCTGGTCGGGAAAGCCCGCTGTACTTGTCGTTTCCCGGAAATAATAATAATAATAATAAGAGGAGGAGGAGAGGCGCAGTGGCGCGCCGTGCGCATTCCTTCATCCCTTTCTCCTCCCTCTTCATCTCTTCCGCCGCGAGGAGGGATGTTACGTTACCAAGGCGCACGTTTCTGATCTGCAGTCGTACCAGAGGATTGGGCTGCTGCAGTGGCGAGCGGTAGTGGTGGCTGTGGGTCGGAGATCGGAGGGGGAAGCCCGACAGGCCGGCACCATTCATCTCGGCATCCCCTGCTGCACGCAGAACGCGGCGTGCGGGCCGAGCCCTGAGCGGCGGCAGCTTTGCGTTTTGTGCTTCTTTGCCTTTCCTTCTCTGCCTGCCTGCCACGCTCAGAGAAAACTGGGAGTGAGCGATGGGCTGCGCTATGAGCAACGGTCGCGCCGCCGATAAGGGGCGAGCCGCCAGAGAGAACGAGGAGCTTCGCTCCTTACTGCTACTATGTATGCTTCAGTCAGAGACATTCCCGCATTTGTGAGGATTTGCCCTTTCCTGCGGGATAGCTGTGCGAGGCCGGCTATAGCCCGCAAAGGAATTGTACAAGTTCAGAGCGACGGTGAAAGCAAATGTAATGGGAGAAGAGAGCGCGGAATTTTCTGAAGAAGAAAAAAGCCTGCAGGATACGTGAGGTGATAGATGGTTTTATGTGCGCTGATTAGCCGACGGGTGGAAAGTTGGGACAGTGTATTCGTGTGTGTCTGTCCGCTCCTGTTCCGTGCGCTTTGGACGTACGGAAGAAAAAAAAAGTTTGCTCCCTGCTAATCACAACCTAATGCTAAATAGCTTTCTGTCGATAAAGGTGTATTCACTCGACGGATGAGTTCGCGGACGAATCTGTGACTTCAAATCAAGCTTTCACACGACGTATGAAAACAGCAGATCTCTAAGTGAAAAAGCGCCTTCCTTTTTATGTCCGCGTCGTGGGTGGACAGGAGTGGTCGGCCTTAATGTCTGACGTCAGGCCACGTGATGCCTGGTTCATCCTCGAGATCTGAGATTTGGTCCTTCGTGTGAACCACCCGGGGAGAGTTTGAATGCGAGCCAGCTCATCGATTGGAAATATATTGACATTCCGTTCTGATCATTATATGCACTGCATCCGGAACACCCCATCCTCCCCAGCTCTAGATGCTTCGGGTGAACCCTGATAATGCTGACGCATTGTGGGACTGCCCACACATTGAAACCATCCTCGCCCGTCCCTGTCCCTAATTGATCCCTGCTCGATACCGCACTTTACGTCGTGGAACTGGCGCACTCCACTGCCACTTGTTTTCTGCTTATCAGAAAGCTCTAGTTTAACACATCAGAGCTGTTGCGGCTTCATAACACAGGACTTGGTATTTCAGTGAAGTCGTTGTCTTTCTCCCCCTTTCTCTACAATCGATCCTTTCGCGCTTCGTTATTAGTCGTGGTGCGGTGCTCACATCTCTCGACAAGACGTCTGGCGTACTCTTGACAGAAATAATAATAAACAAACGCTCGCCGGGTCTGTGCTTGCCTGGTTTAGGCTTGGAGAACTTCTGCGTCCCATCGTCAGATTTCCTTCGAGTCATTCGAGAATATCTTGTGTACTGTTTTCACTTTCCTTCAAGATGTTGATGTGTAAGAGTGATGTTCGAAGTGTGAGGAGGCGTTATAGTATATAAGTGTTGCTTGTCGGCCGACGTTAAGTGCCATGCTATAGCACAATAGGTAGTACGATAGCACAAGAATGAATTATTTCCCAGGAACAAATTTAGTTTTCGTCAGGGCTTGAGCCCTGATAATGACAAACTTGCTGCAATATGTTCAGGAACTAGGTAACCGATTTTTGTATCTCTAATAAACATCCAAGTGCGCGAAAAGGTTTTGGCTCTGTGACAGCGGCGGTTCTGTCCATAAAGATGTCAGTCAGAAGAAAAAAAACGCTTACAAATCCACCTGTTATAAGGCTGCCATAGCTCCGTCTATTCGCCCCCACACATTGATCACTTTTCTCCTTCGTGTGACGGTTTTATATATTATTTGCGCGCAGTGTTTTTTTTCCTTTTATTTATGACTTCTCCGTGGCATCTAGACATACGGCATGATATACTGACGAGGACTATGGGAGGAGGCGTCGTTTCAGATTTTTTCGATTTTCCTTTTCTCCTCGGCTTTACACGTAACTCACGATGTCGCCGGTGTCGTTGCCCCCACCCTCCACGTATAGAATAGCGTTTTCGCCACCCTGGTTGCGAGTCACTTAGCGCCGATTGCCTTTCTTCACAACTCTGTTGCTTTCATTTCTGCCGTGCTGGCTACTTTGCCCACCCCGCTGCTTCTGGGGTGGTGCTGTGTGCGTGTTGTGAGGGGGAGAGCGAGGCTGGGAGAATTGCGTGGCGATTGCGTTGGTATGTTCTTGACGTCGCGCAGTAAAGCTTCCTCGTCTGTCCCGCGTGTGTTCTTGCGAGCGCCACGCATGACTGCGAGTTGCTCGTCATTATTTCCCGCCGCTCTGGCCACAACCTCCGACGGCGCATTTATTTCTTTGCGGCCATCGTTTGCTCCTTCACGAGGAGGGCCAGCATGGATGGAGCGAGCCCTCGCTTATACACGAGGCACACGCGGGTATCGCCAGCGAACGGGACTCTTATTATATTTTTTTCGTCCAGTGACTTTTACTTGGCTGGTGGAAAACTGCCACGTATGGAATAAAAAGAAACCTATAAACGCAGTAGACAGACTTATCGACCAGCCAGGCATAATGGGGAGCGGTTTGTGGCTCGTCAGGGTTGTTCGCTTTGTGCGTTCGTTTTAGTGCGCTGGCACTTGTAGTGGCCATTCCCCGCATTTAGCCGTTGTGTGTGTTTGTCTGAAGCCTGCTTTGTGGCAGGCTGCCCACCTGCCCACGGGGGGTGGGCGAACTGCCACCTACGCACCGGGTTTCGCGCAATTTTCCCCCTCCCCCTCCACCCCACACACACACGCGCACGCGCGCAAATTTTGCATTTCTGCAGTCTTAGTTATGTTTTAGGGTGAACACAAGCCAAGCCAGGTAAGATATGTCTTCCCAGCATTCCCATGGTGGATGAAGTGTTTTTCTTTTTAAGAAACTCGCATAGACGCTTGCGCCAGCTTTCTTTTTATGTAGTATTCAGAAACTCTGTCCCAGGAACCTCTTAATGTAAAGTACAGAATGGCCAATTCCGCATATATGAGCATTAGCGTATTACTATTACCCGAACAACTTCCATCCATGAACAATGGATCCAAATACCGGAGCCGGAGTGAAAACCGATGTGCTAGCGCACCTAATTTGCATTTGGCCCAACTGTGCAAATAGATCGTATTGTTGTTGATGATGTTGTTGCCGATGTAGAGAGTGAGCTTGCTTTCAAGCTTCGGGAACGGGTGCAGTGTCCTACATTGTTTGAAATCCCAATGGCTTGGTTTGAAATCCCAATGGCTACTTTCATCGCTCCGTTGGCTTTCCTGCCGATCGGGACAAGTACTGCCCGACAGGCGCAAAATGTAAGGTTTAAAGTCCGCCTGTTTTTACCTTCGATAACTGCACGAAACAAGACCAAATGACGTTGTTTTTTTTTTTGTTATGCGCCGTATGCCGCCATTTGTTTCCTGCTTTATCATCACTTCAGCATTTTCATTGCTTTTTGTGGGACATCTCGTGTTTCTGGCCGCGTAAAAGACTGAACCATTTGCTGCGAATTCATGCATTGTTGTCCGGCGTAACCCCTTGCGTTGGCCTATTGTTCTGTGTTTTTTTTTTCAGATTGCAGTTTTTTTTTTCAATGGGTATTGATGTGACGAAGATTTTTTTATCCCAAAGGCTGTTCAGCTTCGTTGTTTCTTCCCTTTATCGACACAATTCCCGTAATCATAATACAAGGTCTGAATTAGGGTGGCATCGAAAGTGATTGAGTGCATCCTTTACTGTCCATAATTGCATTGATATTTCCTAGTTTTGTTGTTGAGTGCGCTTTTTTGCACGCGTGGTGTTAATGGGGCGAAGCCAGCTTTGACGAACAAAACAAATGACGTGGTCAAAATTCGCAACGGTTCTGAAACTACTTTTTGGTTTATTTAGTGCCAATGGTAACAGTGTAAACTGCCGAGAAGGGTGCCTCCCGAAAAAGTGTACCATACGTGGAATTTTGTTTTCGCCCTATGGGCGGCGCTTCTCTGCAGAATAAAGATTTTTACTCTAGGGAAGCGTAACACTAACTTCGGTGTGCAAGTTTGTACACCGAAGTTAGTGTTACGCTGAATGTGGTATTTGGATATAAATATGAACAGATAAAAGTGTTACAAATTATTTAGCATTTACTTCAGCCTTGGAGCTCACATCATCAACTTTGAAAAGTAATGTTCGTCAGAATTTTTTTAATGTTTTCGTATAGTGCGCTTTTTTGCACAAAGAGTCATGGTGCAGAGAAGCCACCTTTAACGAGAAAAGCAGAGATCGTCATGAATTTATGTTAAAAAAATTAACCCTACATTTACTTTGTTAAACCAAATGAGACATATGTGCGCTAGCGCAATATGCATAAACCTTTCATATAGGTTAGTTATGGCGGCTTTACAGACAATGTAAGCTGCAGCTGGCGCGACACAGTTTCTGCCTTTCCACTTGGCTGCAGCTTGCGTGCAAGGGTGTCGTCCTTGGCATGTGGCTGCAGCTGCCGCGAAACCGGTTTTCCTCCTTCACCAGGACACCTCCAGGCCTCACCAGGACGCATAACGGCTTCTTCGCTAGTGACACACTTATGCTAGACGTACGAAAAAGAAAGAATTTCTCTTTTTTCATTTTTCCACCTGCTACCCGTCGCTTGTCACCCTCTCTTCGTATTCCCCCTTCCATTTGCATTTTCTTTTAGAGTGGAGAGGGAATTTTCGTCTCTCCACTATGTCACTTGCCAACCGTGGCAGGTGACATCTGGCAGATGGAAGCTTCACACCCAGACAGCACGACTTTTTCGGTAGTGAGGCAAAGGGATCGCCAAATAATTCGATACATCGATAATTCTATAGCAAAAATGACAGTCGATAAGCTTATCTGTAAACTGGAAGCAAGAATGCACTGTACTCACGCTAGTGTCGCGGATCATGTAGTGGCGTGCGCTCCGGTGGCTGGCAGCGCACCCCTCGCAGCGCACCGCGAGGCCTAGTCTGGTGGCATCGAAACCGGAGCGGACGATGCTTGGAACTGACCATTTCCTATGGCAAGAGGCCTGGTCTTGTTACGAGTACACAACAAATAAAATAATATCTCATTAAAATTATGTTTCAGTTCGTTTCGGCAACGTCTTCTGCAGGGCAGTGAGCGAAGCATACTAAGCGAGAGCCGCCGCTAAGCTTCCATCAGTTAGGTTGGCTTCACCGCATCACAAGCTGTGCATCGAAAGCTGCCTTTTCCGCGTGACATCGGTGTCGAGAGGAAAATGAGTAGAAGCGATTGAACACTACCCTCGCGTATCCACGTTCACGTCGTCAGGCGGTTTTACAACGCTAGCGCAGCCAGTGGGGGCCCAAGGCCGGGCAGCCGACCCGCCTCCGCGCGCGCTAAGTGATCACGGGAATGCCGTTAAGAGGAGCGCGCCTTGCAAGGTCACGGTGCTGTACGATATATCGAATGTTCCCATGAGCGAGGATTCGATAAATGCGAACAAACAGTGCTATACTTTAGCATGGGACTTATTAGGGGGTATTCTGGATGTTCCATATAAACAATAGTTCGATATATTTGGGATCGATTGTACTGAGAAACGTGCTTTTGCTCGAAACCAAATCACTCGGTTCCTCTGATATTGTGCTCATCGTGTAGGATGACTTTTTTTTTTTAGGCGGCGTTTCATGTAACATGATGCAAAATTAAAAAAACAAACGTTGCCACAACTTCTCATTGCTGTGCGTCGGAAGGTATAAATGGTGGCCGATCCTTCTAAACTTCGTGTTGTCTGTCGGAACCCTACCTTCGAAGGCTTAGATATCGAGGAGGACTTTTTTCGGCTCCTTTGGCGTCCAACCTTCGGTAGGCCCTCTACCCAAACGCATGCGTTGTTTGGTTTCGGCATTTCGTTCTGAAGCGGCTCATAACCAAGACGTGCAGGCAGATGCTCGTCTAAAGAAAGCGTAGACGCTGTTGTGGTTACACTATGTTATATTCTTGGAAATACTCCAAGCGTTTGTAAAGAGCTCGTATTCAGCACTCACGAAGACTCAATTTCAGATGCTTCGCTGACATTCACACTGCTGTCCGAACGGCATGAGTCCCGCCACGAGTGAGCTTTGGACAAACGCACACGTTTTAAGGGAAGCTAAAGCTCCGCTCCTGCGGCGATGCCCTCGCACATCGCGTTACGTATGTTATTCATCCTTCAGTTTTCACATTCATAGTATTGTGCGTGATGCCGAGGGATTTCCTTGAAAAGCTTTTATCGGTCCGCATTTTAAACGGAATGAAGGGTGACCGCTACCTTTATGTCTTACTTGTCGAAACCCGCGCCGGAACGCACGAAAAGGTACCAGAATCGTATCAGAAATCAATTAATGTCACAGCAACTTGATGTTTCACTTTCCCCCTTTTTATTTCTTCGCGTCGGTACAGATAAATGAACGACCAAGAGGGTGCGTACGCAAATCAAAGACAGCAGAAACAGGGAAAAAAGAAAAGAGGGCAAGGGAGATGGTTGCTCCCGAAAAACATTTCCGCGAGATTAGCCCCGCGAAACTCTTTGGCGCCAAATTACCATTTTATGGGGCTCGGCGGTGCTTGCGGCAGCCCCGGCGCACCTGAAGACAGGCTGCCGAATGGGAAAGCAAAAGCGCGCCAAGAACGAAAAAAAAGGAAGCATGCAAACGAAAAACGGGAAACGTTGGAACTCGCGGCGGGAAAGGGGAGCGGCCGCCTCCCGCGACCCCGTTCTTCGGCTTGTCCCTCTTCTTGCCTTCCGCCGAACGTCGTTACGGAGCCTCCTTCACCGGCCGTATCTCGGGACTGCCTTTCCCTTTTTCTTTCCCTCCCTGCGGACCGCGGCTAAGAAAGACCGATGTCTCCCTGGCCGGTCGGTTGCTCCTTCTGTTTCCCGCAACGAGCAAAGAGAAAGGGTGGACACCGAGGACAAAGCGGGAGCAGGAAGAGATTTGTAACCCGAACTCGGTACGCGAACTGTCGGGAACCGAGGAGGTGGCGGTCTACCTGCGCGGCGCCGCTTTCTTTTCCTTTCCTTCCCGGCTACTTCCTCCCGCTCGTTCGGTCGACTGGCCGTGCTGTGCGGCTCTCATATATCCGCTTCGCTACTTGGTCCCGCCGCCTGTCCGGTGTGCAGTGGCGCGGCAGCGATATGCGGCGGCTAATGAGCGCTGGCTGCCCGGACCAGGCGCCAGCGAGAGGCGAAGGAAGAAGGTGCGAGGAGTGGGGAGGCAGTGGCAACGGGAGCAACGCAGCGGCGCCGTCGCAATGACGTAATTGCGTTCTGCTTCTGGCGCCAGCGGGTCCCATGGAGACCCGACAAGCGGACGCCTGTTGAGCGTGTTTTCTGCGCGTGCTGGGCGTGTGCGTGTGTTGCGCAGTAAAGCTTGGTTGTTTGCTTTCTGCTCGGATTAATCTGCGTTCCGCTCGCCACGCCACGACCCCGCGGCGCCTCTCTGGCTGACTGGTTACACGCTGGGCGGCTTTGCGAGCTGCTGCCGCACATCGCCTGTCTCGCGCGTCGAGGGACCTCGGGCTGAGGCCGATGCATTTTCTCGCAGCCCGTATGCAGCCAGTGTCCCGGGCAGTTTCCGCTTTGGCTTAACGCTGACCACTCTTTCGTGATTGTCAGCACAAGCTTCGGTCGATGTTGCTGTCGCTGTAGCTGCTAGTTCTGTTATTTTATTGGCTGATATGTTGCGCGGAAACGTTAGAACGGAGAGCCTATTTGTGAGCCATCGTGCGGCTTCGCTGACAGTTAACCAAGGAGGCGAATCAAATTAGCGAAAAAAAAGTAAATTCAAAACGCTAGTTGAATTTATAAGAAAACATTCTTGCGATCTTACCTAAACGGGCACGTTCCTCCGTGGAGGCTTTCTGCTTTGATGTGCAGTAACTCGCGGGATATGCGACCAACTCTATCTCAGTTAAAGAGGTGCCGTCTTTAATTGCAGCGCCCGTGATCGTCGTCCTCCCCGGCGCGGAGGAGGCGGCCCCCACGACGGCGTCGTCGACGCGTGACCCCGTACTCAGCATGTGGGCGCAGGTGCAGCTCGCCAGCGCCCCCGGCGGCGGAGAG
This sequence comes from Amblyomma americanum, assembly GCF_052857255.1. Classification (NCBI taxonomy): domain Eukaryota; kingdom Metazoa; phylum Arthropoda; class Arachnida; order Ixodida; family Ixodidae; genus Amblyomma; species Amblyomma americanum. The sequence continues at coordinate 213,708,743 of NC_135499.1, forward strand.
GCGCCAGCCGGTGCCAAGGAGTCTGGCGCCGCTCCCAGTTCCCGCTCCAAGCACGCCATGTGCATCTCGCAGGACGGATGCTTCTACCTGCTGGCTGGCCGCTCGGCCAATCTGCCCCTCAAGGACCTGTGGAGGTTCGACCCCGGTGGGTATCGGAAGAGCTGTTTTCGTCGCGATCACTGGGTGTTGCAGCAACATTTGCCAAGTGTGCACATCTGCCAGTTACGCATATCTGCCAGTTACGCACATTTGCCAATTAGAAAATGAAAACTCGTGTTTGAGTAAAGTAAATGGCGCAGTATCTGTCTCACATATCGGCGGACACCTGAACCACGCCGTAAGGAAAGGATAAAGGAGGGAGTGAAAGGAGAAATGGAGAAAGAGGTGCCATAGTGGAGGGCTCCGGAATAATTTCGACCACCTGGGGATCTTTAACGGGCACTGACATCGCACAGCACACGGGCGCCTTAGCGTTTTTCCTCCATCGAAACGCGGCCGCCGCGGTCGGGTTCGAACCCGGGAACTCCGGATCAGTAGCCGAGCGCTCTAACCACTGAGCCACCACGGCGGGTGCCAATTACGCACATTTGCCAATTACGCACATTTTCCAAGTGTGCACATTTGCCAAGTGTGCACATTGCGCCAAGTGTACACTGCGCCAAGTGTGCGCAACGTCAAGCGTGCGCAACGTCAAGTGCGCGCAGTGTGAAGTGTCCGACGCTAAAAAGTGTATTTTATACATAGCGCCGTCGTCTACACCTAACGTATACTCCCGCCAGCCGTCAACAGCGCATGCGCAGATGGCTGCTGGCGGTAGCACGTTTAAGGGATATGCTGTAGCATTATGCTGAAAACAACAAAGAACACTCTAATATAGTCATCGCAGAGTGCGTGTCCGCGACCCCGCGGGGGACGCGTCGCCACGCATTCCATTCCATTCTTTGCTCTACGGACTCCTCGCTCCGTTGCCTCATTCATTTTCCCTCGCCCCGCGCTGAGTGACCACCTCGCCTGCGCATTCCCGCTTACTTTCTCTTCGTCGTCCGCATTCTTTTGCGCCTCTTTCCTTTCCTCGAGCCTTTTCCTCGCTGCCTCTTTCAGTTTACGTGCTTTGCGCCCGCATCGTCGCCTCTCTGGGAGCCCGTCCTGCGCAACTTTCTCGCGGTTCCTTGGCTAGCCGACCCCTTACTTCGTCTTCCCACTGCACCGCTTCGCTTTGTTAGTTTGCTTGCGCGGAACGCAAGCCCTGTTTTATTGGCGCCGCGCCAGACAATATTTCGGCCGGCGGGGAGTTCGCTCTCCTTTGGGACACCCGCTATGGAGTCCCAGGGGGATCGAGTCCCGTTTTTTTTTCCTTCCCGCGTTGTTGTCAGACGCGAGCGCTTTGCTGTGCGTCACTCTTTGTAGTGAATAGTGAGCTCACTGTGGGTTTCTCTGGAAGTCGCGCGTACTTCCTGGTTTACCCTCTCTTTTACTCTGTTGCTCTCTGTCGTGCCCGGCTTTTGTAGCACCTACACCGTCGTTGCGTAGTTCGTCAAATGCTCAGTGGGGAAAGTAAGCGAAAGCAAATGCTGGGGATGTGATAGTGAACAAAGCTTAGGGCTTAGAGGGGATTCTTTTTCATTTATATGGCGGCCCACGCAAAGATAGCGTGGAAAGGAAAGATAGCGTCAGCAGAGCATCTGCTGCGTTTACAGAATACATTCTCTTTTTTTTTTTCTCAAGGGGCCAGTTTAAATAAAAGTGTCAAGATTCTTAACACACGTGAAATTGTAATAGAGCAGGAATGGTTCGGGGATTGTACGCGAGTTCTGCGAGAACATAGACACGACTGACTTCTGGACTGGTCACCATATGAGCCGTAGTGCAGAAGCAGCGCATTTTTTTTTTTTGAAAAAAGAACTTGGGTTGGAGAAACCTTTTATAGGTTGCCGGAAATTCTACCGGACTATTCAAAAACGCCCATTAGCATGAATCTACTCTGCATGCACGAGGGGAAGCTGTTGCACCGTCAACGTTTCTCGTAGGCCGCCGTTAGCTCGATGCAGCTGGTGAAAGATAAGCGACTGTCGACGTCTTAGGTAAAAGGCCTGCTGAAGCGGAAGGTTTGATCCTGAGTCTGTCTCCGCTCTGTCCCATCAGAGATGGGTCGTAAGATATGCATCCATTAGTGCGTATATATGCCCGTATTCGTTGCACGGGCGGTAGCGGCCCAATCGACCGTGGCACTCCGATTGCGCCCCGGGGTCCTTGCACCCGCGCGGAGAACACGGGGCCGGCGGTGTCACACTCGCATGCGCCAGGTGCGCGGCTGGGTGCAGTGCCATTGGACAGTGGTCGTGGACCGCCAGTGGTCCGAGGAACACGATAACGACGCGTGCCGACCGCATTAAGCGATCGGGAAGATTGCACCCGCTAATGACGTCGGAACGTCGGCCCCGGTGCGAGTAAGGCGGCCAGCGTCGGCCGTTTCGTCCCCATCCCCTCCTGCACGTTTTCACTTGGGTTGCGAGCGGCGGAGTCGATATGGCCTGTGCACCCTCACTACAGTCGCGAGCACTTTCGCGAGTGGTATTGGCGTCGGGAAGTATATATCGCTCTTTGTTACGTGTTTATGGCACTGCCGCGTCTCTCTGTGTGCTGCCGCTGCTTCCATTGTCCACTGTTTTTGTTGCTGGTGGCACGCGTCCTTACCTCTTGCTGCTGGTCACGTGCTCAGCCTTGGTGTGGCTGCTTCGCGCACAGCAGCTGGTGCACAGTCAGGCACTTGGTGCGCTAACTCGTCTTGACGGAAACGCTGGAGAAGTCTTCACGCAACCTCGCGAAGAGAAGCCGGATTGTGAGTCCTGTTCTTGAGCGCTCCCTGAAAACAAGCTCCTTCAAGCGCACTACCGTGGAAGCCTTAACCTTTTCTAACGGTAACCTTTAAAGCGCATAATCCTGAAGTAGACTCCGTACAACTCTTTTCGGCGTGTGCAAATTGGAAATGTCATTGATATGGCAATGCGCTGGTTGCTTTGAACTTTACATGGATAGGCAGGTGTTCAGGGTATGCAAGGACACAGGCCAGGCCCACGCTCTGAACAATGAGAATCATGCTAAACAGGTTGGACGAGGAATCCAAGCTCTGGAGATAGCCCCGTGCGATGTCACACGGTCCAGCGGGCCCGATGGCGGCTTTTAAGTGAATGCTTCATGGGGTGAGGCAGGAAATGAGAACGAGGGAGAAAGTCGTGATGCAGCCTTCGTTGTCACTACTTTGCACCAGAAGCGGACGAATTGCCTGCCACTTTTTTTTACTACATTAGCAGTTTAATTCTGTGTGTGTGTGTGTGTGTGTGTGTGTGTGTGTGTGTGTGTGTGTGTGTGTGTGTGTGTGTGTGTGTGTGTGTGTGTGTGTGTGTGTGTGTGTGTGTGTGTGTGTGTGTGTGTGTGTGTGTGTGTGTGTGTGTGTGTGTGTGTGTGTGTGTGTGTGTGTGTGTGTGTGTGTGTGTGTGTGTGTGTGTGTGTGTGTGTGTGTGTGTGTGTGTGTGTGTGTGGGTGGGTGGGTGGGTGGGTGGGTGTGGGTGTGTGCGTGCGTGCGTGCGTGCGTGCGTGCGTGCGTGCGTGCGTGCGTGCGTGTTGACACCTCCAAAGCACCCTCCGTTGCACTGGGCACGTACCGGTTAGAAGAATCACCCACCATGTGAAATCAAGTTAAAGGGAAATGTGCAACCACTACAGCTAACTCATATTTATTGCGTCACATCGTATAATCGCCTGCGCTTTCTCTTTACGTATACATTTATGACTAATATGTATAAACATTCAGCGCAATCCATCTCAAAGCTTTGTTTTGGCTCCCACGCTGTGAGCTTCTTCTCTCTTCTCAAACCATTTCTTTCTGTTTTTCCCGCTCTATGGCGTGCAGTTCAGAGCCGGTGGGAGGAAGTGCGCTGCCGGGGAAGCCGACCGCCCTGCCTGCAGGAGCACACCGTCGTCTCCTGGAAGGTACGTGCTGTAACAGCCACTTTTTCTCCACTCCTCCCCCGCGACGTCCCGAAAAGGACTGCGCACGCACCGGGCCAGTGGGGGAACCGATTGCTTCCCGCTTGCCCGTTGCGTTCAGTGGCAGTTCGGAGAAAGAGCATCGCGTCGTTGCTGTCTCGCCGGCGGCGTGATTGCGGCCAGTGATGGAGTGCTCCCATTGACGGCGTTCGCCTTCTCCGCAGGGCAAGCTCTACGTGTTCGGCGGTGAAGTTGGCTTCGCGTCGACGGGAGAGACTCCGCTCTGGATTTTCGACACAGGTGGGTGCGCCGCGTCGCTGGGTCACAAGGGAACGGGAGCGCCGCTCTCGGCGCGAAGGCGCCCCAAGCAAGGCCTATGGGAAAAACTCCGCTAACGAGCTCCATTTTCGTTTATCTTGTATTGGCTTTAAGACCGGTGAACCTTTGCTGGTCCGGGATTCCTCTCTTTCATTTGTTTATTTAATAATTATTTTTAAATGTACCTTAGAATGGTTTAAAAAGAATCTTGGTGGCATCCTGCTTTGCGGAAATGGGAACTTTAAAGAAATGAATGGTAATATTTGGGGATGCTACCCTAGTTCTTTCACAGGAAACGAAGAAGTGGCTGTCAGCTGTGCTTTCCCCCTGAGGCGGATATGTTTTACTACCGCATATTACGCAATATAAGTGATTGATACAGCCAAGAAGCATCGCATCGTCGACAAACTGGGTGAGTAGCATGTGTCTAAGCTTCTCTGCGTGTCAAGGAGCTTTTACGTGGAGCCTAACCGCATGGCATCCATAGAGCTCTGGACTATGACTTTGAAGACTGTTTCCCAGTCAGGAGATCTGGCATGTTCCTATAGGAGTTTGCGGAAGCCTTTGCTCTGGTCGAACGCGCACAATCACAATGCGTTGTAGTTCTAGCTGTGCTGTGTCTATTGGAAGCTGTGAATTGAGCGAGGCTTTTGAGACTGCGATTAATTTCTCATTAGAATCTAAATTCTATGGCATAATTTAAATTCTGTGCCTTTACGATTATACTTTATCATTTTTGCATTCGACCAGCGCAGGTGTTTGTGCTTTTGCGATTTGTTATTAAGTGAAGTGACTGCACCGTACGGAGCGCGCTCGGAGTGCTTCTCGCTGCCAATGACGGAACCGGTCACGGGAGCAGTCATGTCACGTGCCTTGACCGGTCTTGTGACGCCGCAGTCGCATGAGCCGCACTGGTCACGTGATGTGTCACAACAATGATAGGCGCCCGCGCTGGCGCCACAAGTGAGCCACGAACAGGTTCCCTGTAAAATTAAGGAATTCTGAAATGCATTTAGGTCGGGCATACGATATTACATTCCTACTGGCGCTCATGAAAATAAGAACGCGTGAATAATAAGCAGATGAGAGGAACTTCACAGTGCATACAATGTACCCTTGATGACTTCGCACACGAAGCATTACATCGTAAGAGCCTTCTGTCGCGTCAAATTTGAGCAGCATGTCTTCGTGAGCGACTACAGAGAAATGTATTCATTCGCCTGACAGATACAGAATTAGTAGCATTATCTTCTCGCATATAACCTTTCCTTTTCCTATCTGCAAAAACGGAGCTCCCTAATCTTGTTGCGTGCAGCATTGCACGGGCTCGGAAGAGTGTGGACCCTCGTTTGTGGCGCTTTTTTTTGCCGTTTTGTTTTTATCTCGTGGGCTTTCGTCCAAGCGTAGTACTAGCGATTTGACGTGCCAACGCTAAATCAACAATGTGATATATCGTAACGAGCCCGCGGAGCAACGGTGGCATCGATTCCAGCCTCGCCTGGTTTCCACGTGCCCCACCCGTTTGATGCGCCCACTCCGAGTGCACCTCTTATCCACGTGTCTATAACTCCCCCTTTGCACTTGTTCCCTTCCCCTCCTCCTCTCCGCAGGCAGCGGAGCGTGGCGCAAGCACCCGGGTGGCGGCGAGCGCCAGCGGCCTACCGGCCGCCGGGGCCACACCTGCGTGGTGCACAACGGCGCCATGCACGTGTTCGGCGGGTACCAGGACCTGCGAGGCTCTTCCTCCCAGCTGTGGGCCTTCCGATTCGGCAAGTGCTCGAGCACGCGCAGTTCGCTTGCAAACGCGGGCCGAACAAAAACACGCGAAGGTCAGGTCCCAGCGCGGACGTTCCATACGTACACGCCACCTGTCGTCCGTCCCCACCCCTGCCTATTGCATACGCACCGCCGTGCAATTACATCAATGCCTTCTGCGTGGAAGCGTAGGGACGATGGTCCTAGTCTCCTACCGCCTCGACGCTTACGCTACTTGTCCCAAGGGTGAGTAACGATGAGGAATTTTAATGGCGCAGGTTCAGCGGTGGCGAATGAGTGCTATGCCACAAGGTGTATGGCTTTACACAAGTAGTAGTAATAAAGATGTGATCAAAGACTCACTTCCCAGTTCACCCAATTTTGAAGCAGTGCACCCGAGAGAAGCTGAGCACTAGGCCACGGAAAAGCATGCATCCATCGGAGAAACCGGTCGGTACCTTGCGGCTCCGTGGAGCGAACCCAGTACTTCCCACGTGCGAAGCGGATTCTCACGACCTGGGTGAGGTTCATTTAGTGTTCTGCACAAAAGCGCAAAAATCTTTATAAAATATGAAGAAAAAAAATGGAAGGAAACGGCCACACTGTAATTTCAGTCCATTACTAACGAAGCCAAGCAGGGCACGGCGTTTGCTATGGCTTCACTATATCTTGAGGGTCGAAAAGTACAGCCAGTTTGCTGCCTCGTTCCACGAGGCAGCAAACTGGCTGTGCTGCGGTCGCCTTCCCCTCGTTGTTTTGTTATAAACTAGTGTTCAGTTTCTTTTAAGCCATTTGGCATTCTTTTTCAGCTATTATTTTTTTTTTCAACTTGCACATGGCGAACTTGGTTTTAAGTGGTATTGAATTACTGAGACGGTGGAGCCCGAGCACGAGTCTTACATCGACCTGCAAGCGTGCATGCACATTACGGCTCGTAGTATAGGTTTATATTTGCAACACCCAACCACGTCGCCTGCCCTCAGAAACCATAAGCAATGGTGCACAGAGTGACACGTACAAGCTGCTGTTCTTTTCATCTCGCTCTTCCAATATCGACGACTATTTGCGTTTCACAGCATCGGTCACTTCATTTAAGCGCCGAGCAACTGTTCTTCGCCCCGTGTGTCCGTAGCCGCGTCCGCGAAAACCGCCTCGCACTTCTTGCACGGAAGCTCAGCGGCATGCACGAATAACCTGTCAGAGCACCCGCCCCGCCATTACGGACGCCGTAAAATAAATCAAGCGGGCGAGTAACTAAGACCGCGCGAGAAACGCTGCGAGGACCCTTTCCTTACCGGCGCGCCGCTAGTTGCATATGCCTTGCCCTATAACCGCGAGGGCGAGGCTCTTCATTTTCATCTTTCTTTTTTGTGTCTGTGTGTATGGGTGCTTTTCACACAATTTATTCTCCCTTCATAACTCGCTGCAAAGACTGCGGCTCTCTCATATACTCCCACTTCCCATCACCCTTCCTTCGCGCTGGCTCATTTACTATATCGTATGTTATTTCCTTTTGCTTGGGTTCTATATTATGGCTTGGTTTTAACTCGTTTAATTTTCTGCTTGTGCAGCGCCGGTGCGCATTAAATTGGGCGCGCTCCGGCTGCTGTACCTTTTTTTTAGTGTAGATTTTTTTTTCTCGTCACCTCTATTCATTGCGGTAGACATACGTGGAACCGTTATTGGTATTCAGGAATGTCATCTATCTTGAGGCTCTGGAGTTCTTAAGGAACCCTGTTTCAACGATTGTCGTGATCCTTTCATGCGAACCTCAGTGTCTTTAATAAATCTACCCCCGGATGCCTTCTCCCTGGCACCACTTGTTCGAGCTATATCGCCGCGGTTTTTCATTTTAAACGCTCGCTCGAAAAATTTTTCTTCTCCGCTTTAAATATATTGCCTAGCGCCCCGGAGATTCGCGCGCGTTGAACCGCGTGGCGGAAATTAAACGGCCCGTGAATGGAACGCGCCAACGCTTTGAGAGGGACAAAAAGGAGAAGGAAAACCTGGGATGTAAATGGGAATTACTCGGGGCACTTGTCGAATTCGAGCTGCATCACCTTTTAGATTAGTCGAGCGCCTGAATATTTATGCCGATCTGCGCTGCTGCAGTTAGATTTTCGCTCCGCCGCCCATATGCTTTCGTCGCGATGTTTTTCATACGCCGTGATTTCGCGCCTTAGTCCCTCTCTCGTTAAGAGACCAAGGCGCTGTAAGCACTCCACTCGGATACCGGAAGTTTCGCGCCTGTGTGTTAGCTCGTCTTCTTTGCTCCCAACTAATCGCTTTGCCCTTTTTCGCGAGCGAAGTCACGGAAGTCGCGAACTGAAGGGAGTTCTATGTTCTTTTTCCCAACAGACATTCCCCCCCCCCCCTACCTCCGAATTAATGAAAATATCGAGATCGAAGCACGGAATAAACTGGAACGGCTCAGACGTGGTGTACGCGCCTGCAACCTACGCTGCGCCGCATTCCCGGTGCTGAACCAGCTTGGGGATGGCTTTGCGTGCGTGTTGTCCTTCATTTCTTGCCTGCGTTTCGCGCATATTTCTGCTTGTAGCTTCGTGTCACGGAGTTTGATTGATTAATGGATCGAACAGTTTTGGTGTGCCGAGGCAACGCCGTGGGCGGCTGTGAAGCATGCCATAGTGCGCGGCTCCAGATTTTGACGTGTCCAGCATTCTTGGACAAACATTTTGAATATTGTGAAGTACTGTTATGGAAATACTGAAGGTCCATTCTTGCAATGCGTAGCAAAATATTTCTTTTAAAGTTTTTCGATCGCTCGCATCGAGTAGTTAAGACAGCCATAGAAAATCAATGGGGAACGTTTTAAACTATAGCAAAAACTTTAGTAGCAAAAAAAAAATGAGAGCCTGCCGATGGGAGATCTGCGGATATATTGTTATGACGAAGTCTTGCAATACATGCAAAAAATTTCGTTCATAAACCCTTTCCCATTGAAAACTCTCATGTCCGGAATTGCTGGGTACGCACCTGGGGTGCTGTGGCGAGCACTGAATTCTCAGTATATGGGCGTTTGTTCATCGAATCTGAATGGAGGCAGGGTTCGAACCCGGGACTTCGTGTTTACCAGTAGAATGTCTTGAATGAGCGCCCGTGGCGGTTGGCTTTTAAGGACGTAATCTTGGTGAGCCGTCCTCTTGCTTCACAGTATTGCTTAGAAATGCAGAAAAATACCGCCGCTGTGGCTCAGTGGTTATAGTGCTCGGCTGCTGGCCCGAAAGACGCGGGTTCGATCTCGGCCGCGGCGGTTGCATTTCGATGGAGGCGAAATTCTAGAGGCCTGTGTACTGTGCGATGTCAGTGCACACTAAAGAACCACAGGTGGCCGAAAGTATCCGGAGGCTTCCACTACGCCGTCCTTCATAGACTGAGTCGCTATGGAACGTCAAACCCCATAAAACTAAACCAGAAATGCTGAAAAAAAATCTACAAACGATCAAGCCAATAATAACTTTCGCTGAATAGACGTAGATGGGCACAAAAATTATATGGTCTAGGTCAACCGCCATAAATAGGTGTTTCGCGTTTTTTTATATAACGTGTCATCTGGTCGATGGTGGTTAACAGCTTCTGGTGTCAGCTCTTGATGGTAAGCACAATTTATTTAGAACTTCGAACTACAATAAAGGTTGCAGCGGGCAAAGGACTAATTTCTTTTTTTTTTGCATTATCTTCAACTTTAGCCGCACCCGACGATCTAATGGAAAAAGCGCACCGCGCGAAAGGCGTTGGTGGGGGATTGCGCGTTCGCTTCTACGAAAGCGGGAGAGAGGAAGATATGACGCCCCCTAAATTGCGTTTTCCATGAAACAAAACTGAACAGTGCTCCAACTTTACTCTAAGTGTGCGCTCTTGCGATTCGCTCGAATTTCTGGCGAGATTGTAAGGCGCGGATACAAGCTGGCTGCGTAGCCTGTTCTTCGAACCGCGTGGTTTCAGGAGCAGGGTTAAGCAAAGCAGAGGCGTTCTGCTGAAATTGAATCCGGCCGCCATCTCTACGAGGGGCGGCGAGGGGGCTTACGCGCGGAAAGCCTAAATTCGCCGAGGACGGATTGCATACGAGAGTGCAAGTCTTTCTTCTTTCTGTTTGTTTGCAATTTTTCGTTTTCTTGTCTAAACATGGCTTGGCAGCCCAGTTTCGTTTAACTTTTGACAGGAACCATGGAGGGGGCTCGGGAAGAGCGTCGGTTGTGTGGGGCTGGCATAGAATATGGGTGAGAGAACTCGTTTCCGCTGAGTAAACAGGCTGTCTTCAGGCGCTGCCCGCGAAGCGAATTATACTGTATCGAACTGTTCGCTTCTTTTTCAGAGAAAGGCTTTCCACGATACGTTATTGGTATCCGCGCGTCTGCACGCAGCGATCATACATCTAAACCTGCTTGCCGAGCATCCGTCAAACGCGTTTAAGCGTTCGTCTAGAGTCTGGCCAAAAAGTGGCCTTTCCCTCTTCGTGGGAGAATCAATGGACGAATAATTGTATTAAGAAAAGTAGGTCACAGGAACACTGGATAGAAAAGGGGAAGGGAATTGGGATCGTAATGCTTTTTTCGCCCACGAATTAAGGAATGTCAATTCATGGGAGAATAAAGCTCCAGATACAGTGCGCTGCTGGCAGAGCTGAGACTCGGACCTTCGTCTCAGACTTTCTTCGACACGGCTTCTACACAGCTTCGATGCAGCTTCGACACGGATTCAACACTGTGCCTGCTGGGTGTCTGCTGGGGCCCTTCTCGGGCCCTGCTTGGTCTCTTCTCGGGCACTGCTCAGGCCCTACTCGGTCCCTTCTTGGGCACTGCTCAGGCCCTACTCGGTCCCTTCTTGGGCACTGCTCGGTACCTGCTCGGTCCCTTCTTGGGCACTGCTCAGGCCCTGCTCGGTCCCTTCTTGGGCACTGCTCGGTACCTGCTCGGTCCCTTCTTGGGCACTGCTCGGTACCTGCTCGTTCCCTTCTTGGGCACTGCTCAGGCCCTGCTCGGTCCCTTCTTGGGCACTGCTCGGCTACTTGTTTCCATCACGGCCCGGCTTGCCTCTGACTCGAGACCGTGTCCTAGGTCTTAGCATTGTAGCTAGAGCTCTGCAAACTTAGCCATGGTTCCATTGGTGCGAGCACGCGCACTAAGAAGCCACGCATCGAGCACAGTGCGCCGTGCATGCCAAAGGACATGGACGCGAATAAATCTGTAGCCGCTCCATGCTTTATGCTGTTTCCAGCGGCGGGTATCGCCTGCTATTGTTTTTCCCGACATCTGACTACTTTGTGGCTAGTTTGCGCTCCAGGTCTAGCGAGCGCAGTAGCGTAGCGATTTATTCGGCTACGTCGCCAGGGGTTGTTTACGTGGCTTCGGCGGCTGCGACAGCGTCATCGTGAGAGCCGCTGCGCTGGCGCCGTGAGCGCAGCGAAGGTCGATGCTAACAGGCATTCTTGTAAGAATGGTGTAGGCTTTAAAAGTTGCACCATAATTTTGCGGCGCCACTCTCATAAAGCGGCGGAGCGTTCACAAAGTACCGCTTTCGCTTGTCGGTGTCAGCCGCTGTTCTGGTCGGGCTCAGAAAACCGTAAAAATTGGGATCCCGTGACATACATTATTTGCCCTTCTCGGGGCAGCGATTTTGTCCTCAGAGGAAACAGTTTTTGAAACTTCAGCCTGAAATATCGGTTTAGCGACCGTCCGTCGCCTTGCTCCACGGCACACCCAGAACAATGGCGACTTTAGACCGCTATCTGGGGGCAGCACACGCATCCTAAACACCGTTCCAGATTTGGAGTGAGCGGCTTCTTTAGTCCCCGCACGCTCGCGGTGCAGCCTCGCAGAATGCTGCGCGAGGCTGATTTACGGCCTCAAACCGCGCGCGCGCTCTCCGAGAAACGCGCCGGAACCATAACGTTCGTCTCATTCGCGCATAATCGCTCCGCGTCTCCGCAAACCACACTTCCCTATATCGCGCGCTATTTATCTATTAACGACGACGTCTCGAGCGCGGGGAGCGCGCGACCACATTGTGTCGTCGCCTCTTCTCCTCCAGTCTCGGCTTCGGCTGCGCTGCTGGGCCTTGCAAATGCGCCGGTTCCGTTCGAATTCTTCCTCGCTGCGCCGCTCCTGGGTGGCTCCAGATATGCGCTGCCTTGGCGTCGGCACGCGCAATTTGCTCTTCATCGCGCGGACCCCAGGAGGCCGCCCACGCGATTACTATTCACGACGCATTCGTGCCGGGATGGGCCGGCGCCCGCTTTACGACCAGTCGTAAACACGACAGAATGAGAGAGAGAGAGAGAGAGAGAGAGAGAAAGCGCTGTGTAGCGCTCCCACGATGCACCCGCTGTCGTTGCCGCAACCCGTGGCCCACGTGACATCGGCGCCCGCACTGTCACCGGCGCGTCGCGCTGAGCGGCTCACAAAGGCTCGAGCCGGTGACTGCGGCGATGGCTAGACTCACACAGCTGTAGTGGTGCTGGAAAGTGTAGGGGTGAGCCTGCCTCGGTGCTGAGCAGGAGGTCGTCAGCTTGATCGAGCATGCGCAGTTCGGGTTGTTGACCATGCTCTGCGGAGCGTGAATCCCAACCGGTTGGTGCCCCCCCCCCCCCCCCCCGACTCCCCTTGATCTCTCTACGGTCCCATTTGTGGCATCCTCTGTTTTGCACATTTTTTTTTCTTCTTCGTCGTTTCGTAATGGCTGGGACGACACCGCGCCGAGATGCGTTTGCGCTAAAACCAAAGAGCGCGTTGATTGGAGTTGGGCTTGGCTCGTCACTAATGGCTTCTCGTATAGGGTGGAGGGGGTGGGGGCGTCGTGTGACGGTCGGCTGGCTTCCATGCGGAGCTGTGTTCGCCTTTTGGGTGGTGCCGGTTTTGCTTTTCGGCGAATGAGTGGATACCAGGTGCTTCATCTACCGAAAGAAGTCGGTGCAGTCGCTGTGACGTTTATGTGAGCGGGAAAAGAGGTAATTTGCTTGCTCTCAAAAGATCGATACTTTCTCTCATTCTTTTTCGAACTTCGCTCAGTTTCGCGATAGCGCTCAGACTGGCTCCTCTTTAGGCGACATCTTTTTGCGCTGTTTTCTTCCGACGCTGTTTTTGTGGTGCCCAATGGAGCTCTTTCCCGATTTCACAGGAACCCTTACCTCTTGCTAGGCTCTGTGAAGAATCCGTCTTTTGAGTGTGCATGGGAAAGCGAAATGAAGAGGCCATTAATGGGTGATTGATAACTATTACGTCCGTATCAGTCGTTTGTTCAGCCTATTTCTGATGGACGACAGTATTCACTGTATAACTGAAGAGATAAACCAGGCTCTCAAAATGTCCGTAAATTCAAATTGACATGTCTGCAGATGCGGATCCACAAACGATGGATAGAAAAAAAAAGAAACAAAATGCTATAACGCAGTAGCTGACGAGAAAACACTAATAAAAAGCAAACAAAACTAATCATCTCGCAGAAGCGGACCAACAAATTGTGATCAGTGACATATTTTCTTTCTCTTTAAAGGAGGCTGTCTTGTACGCAGCTTCATCGCTATATTATATCCTATGTATCTTTCAAAGTTTTCTTTTCTCAGCGAAATTCTTGTCTTGATGCCAACACATTTCACTAAGCCAATCTTCCAAGAAAGAGCCCCAGCTGACGGGGCATTTCAAGTGCCGCTAGTAGATAAATGGTTCAAGCAAGTGGTTCTCGCGAACTTGCGAACTCGCGAACCACTTGCAAGTAGCAAGTGGTTCTCGCGAGACTGCGCGCTTTCTATGCTGAGTATGTTTTATCAGGTTTTCACTCTGCTTTGCACCCCGAATCAAAGATTTGTCAACAAGTGCTAGGTTTTTATTGGTTGATTGAGTTACCTTGTCATTTCACATACCTGCCAAAATCTTGGCAGTGTATCAGACAGAGCACGCCAGCATGGTAAGACACAGCGACATGTGTTCGTGATGAAAAAGAAAGTGTGTGCGTGTGGGGGTGGGGGGGGGGGGGGGGGAACCTGTGATAAACGAGGTAAGTAGAAAAAGGAGAAACATCGTATCACGACATCTTTTCCGGTCTGTGCTGTCTTCACCGCCCCGTCTAAAGTGGTGTGGGCAGTCTTTGCGACGACCCTCAGCGCACGACCTGTCCCCCGCTGGTTGCAAAGCAGTGAAAAGGGAGCGCGCAGCGAACTGCTCCCTAATAACCTGTCCCCAGCGGTATTGGGAGTGAACAGTGGCACCGCGGGCCTCCGGTTCGCTCAGACTGCCGCTACTATTCGCGATGGCCCTTCTCCTGCCCGTATTACCCTTCAGTGGCGCATTTATCTGTCACCGGAGGGGAAGGGGCGTTTTCTCTTAGTTCTATTTTATATTCCCCGCTGCCTTTTTCTCCCTCTGGAGCCCGTTTCTTCGACCAAGGGCAAGCGCCCTATGCCCGAAAAACGCCGCCGGCCTCAGCCGCGGTTTCTTTCGCTTTTTCCGTTCAGGGCACGGCTGCTGCTATCGTTAAAGCGACGTCTCTTCTCACTCTCTCTTCTACTTCGCCGTTATTCTTTTTTTTTCATTATTCTATCGCCTACCTTGCGGGCATCGTTGCCTCTTCTTTCACTGCTTGTTGCTCGGACGCCTGACGCTCCCTTTCTCGACCGGCTCTTTCGAGGTGTAGGCACTTGGAAGAGCGTGCACACTCGGTTACTCTCTCGCAGCGTGGGTGGAGGATGCACTGCGTTTTGCGTTTTCGTGTTGTCGGGAAAGATGGCACTGCGGGCATGAACGACCCACCTTTTCTTCCATCGCTTTCGGGCTCGCCTATTTATGCTCCACCTTGGTTGCGTTTGCACTCCCATTTCAATTCCGTTTTCCTTCTTTTTATCATAGGACCTCTAAAGCGTGTTTGGGGTGTCTTTTTTTCTACTTCTCGAATTTTCCCTCTTGCACGCGTGCGCACAAACTCCTTCGATGCGTGGGATTGCTTCTCCTCGGCACCATTTAAGAATTGTCACTGAGGTTCTTTGCGACGGTTTAAAAAAAAACTGAACTAACTGAACACTTCAGTGGGTAAGGTGAGCAAAAGAAGAAATAAGGGACAGCAGTAGGAAAAAACGAATTTAATAAGTTTTGTTTTTACTTGATGAGTGAGCGCCAAAGGAGGCTGTTTACCCCTCTAATGTGTTTGGACAGATGCGTCATGCCTTAGCGCACGAACAGTTTGGTCCTCCTCCTTTATGATATCAAGGAAAACGCATAGCTGCCAACCATGGTCAGCCTTTTATTCTGTTTCATCCACAATCCGCTCCGTAATTACATCGTAATTGAAATCTTATCCTCTTTTGGGGTATCTTTTAGTACGGACATCCGCAATACTACGTGCCCTTTCTGTCTTTCCTCGTGATCACATTTTCTGATACGATAACTCATGAATGTGCTTTGTGATTTGGGAACTACAGGCGAGAGCGAATTCAGGCAGCGCGCCTGCACAGTTACGGGATCTGAACATCAACAAGGCACAGCCGGATAGGACTGACGCAGAATATCATGCATTGACGGGCAGTTGTTTCTGAACATCGAATAAATAAACTCGTTTCGCCTTTGGAGGCCATCGCAGATAGCTTTCCGGACTGTAAGTAGTACTACATACTTCCCACGCTCTGGCATTTAACGGCCACCAGTTTCAGCAGTAATTCATTCCAGTCATACGGTGGTATAGGAAGTTTAGTTCGTAAGAAGTAACTGTGTTCCCATTTAAAATCATAATTTCAATCCTACTGTGCCTGCAAGCTTTGCTCCTGAATCGTCGTGCAATCGACTTAAAGGGAAGGTGAAATGTTTTTTTTTAGAATTTGAGGTTTTTCAAGAAATCGAATCTATGTCGCTTCTAAGTAAAGTATGCCGAGTACTTCTGCGTTAGCATTTAAAATAGTGACGTAATCGCCGATTGAAACCGCAATGATAGGCTTCTCCTCACTGCATTGGAGACGTGCGGAGAAACTCGTGATGACGTAAGTGTTGTTGAGACGTCCGCTGCCTTCCCCCGCGACCTGCTCTGCGTTTTCTAACACCACTAAACAATGCTTCGTGGGCTTCGCCTTCGGCGGCGTCTCTTTGTTTCCTTGAAGCAATCGTTTCTTAGCTGGAAACGCAGCGCCGCCCTACGTTTCGTCATCATTGTGGCCTCTGCCCGCCGCTGCGCACTGCAGAGAAGCCTGAAGGCTGATGTGGCTTTATTATGCGATTACGCCACCGTTTAATATCCTAGCACGAAAGTACTTCACGTGCTTTACCTGCAAGTTTTACACAATCGACCCTTTTAAACTCGTCAAATTCTAAAACTTCTTCACTTGCCTTTTAAGTTGGCTTCACCTCATCAAGACCCGCTGTGCGGAAAAGTGTGCTTGTCGTTAAAAAAAACACCTGCGTTGAATTATTCCTTAGCACAGATCATTTTTTGCTGCGCCGCAGAACGATTTTTTTTTTTACGAACTGGCTTGCAATTAACTGGCTACGAACTGGCTGCGAACTCTTTTTTTTTTATGAACTGGATTGCAATTAACTTTACCAATTTTGTGAAATAAGAACTTTTTTTTATCATTTATTCTAACTACTGCATTTTGCCGGTCAAGCAATTTTACTTGCAGTTGCCAGCAGATTATTCATCTTTAAAAAGGCTGCTTGTAAGCGTCGGATGCAAAAGCTAAAACGTCATTACCGTCCTAAGCCGCATCAGCGTTTATATCGGCGGGCATTCGTTATCTTTCAGGCCTTACTTCCGGTCACGGCAATGAGTGTCCGCATCTCAGGCAGCTAATGAGGTTGTTTGATAAATAATGCAATTCTATCGATTCTCTGGCCCGGAAGCGCTCTTTAAGCGATTCCGTGGGGCGGTTTTAAAATCAGTTTCAGACGTGTGCGCGCCATTTAGTCAGCTCTTGTTTTATTATGGCGTGTTTCCTCCTTGTTTTTGTGTATCTGCGCGCTTAGTAACTTGGTTGATTTTTTCCCTCTGATTTTGTTTTGTCCTGCTGTTACGATCCGTGCTTCCTCTTTTGCGCTCTTCCGTTGATGAACCCATTCTCGGACCGGGATGATTAAGCTGACATGTTTATCACGTTTTACATGAAGCAGTTGAGGCGCTTTCCTTTTTAGTTTTCAATCGGGTCATTACGCTGGTCATTTTGTGCGCGCGCATGTGTGTGTGTGTGTGGGGGGGGGGGGGGGGGCGTTCGTGCGCCTGTATTTTGTCTCTAGTAAAATTTCCCGAGCAGCAATGTAGACTTGTCCAGCTGTGTGAATTTACGATTTTATTTGCAACTTTACTTAGCCTCTGTGCCGCAACTCTTTTCTTTTTCTGTTCACTGCTGCGCACTTTAGCGCTGCGGCTGCCTTTTGTTCGCGAGAGTGGCACTGCAAAGAAGGCACGAAGGGGCTCTGCATTCGATAACAATTCGTGGGATTAGTCGTCATGGTAAATAAAAAAAAACATTCCCACAGTTGTTACCACTCTGCTACCCGATATGCAGCGACAGCTGTTGAGGAATTTTTCTTCGCGATATACTGAGGTAAAGAATTGAAAATCGACATGCATGTATGTATAGTTATAGAGCACTCGTTTGGTTTTCCTCACATTCTCGTTCGCCTAGCGTCCTCACCAGACCGCCGCTCCGCTCCAGGCACGCGGCGCCAGCGCTGCTGAGCCTCTCGTCCGCATTCGCCGTACCCTCCCTTCTTCTTTCACGGTTATGTCTCTTCGGATGGTTCCCGTGGAAAGCACCTTCTGGTTGCGTATTCCTGGCGCTTGCCATACCTTTCTCTCTCCACGGTAACCACCCTTCGAATGGCTCCGCGGAATCCGCTCTCCGTTTACGCATTCCTACGCTCTCTCCATAGCCCCCGCTTCCTCGTTAACCCTTTTTCATGCGCGGTAACCAGCCTTCGGGGGGTTCTCGTGGCAGCCACTCCTCAGTTGCGAATTCCTTAAATTTGCCATACCCTCGTCCTTCCACGATTACCGCCCTCCTGATGGTTCCGGTGGTAACCACCCTCCAGTTATGCATTCTTTCGTTGTCGTCATACCGTCCTCCTTTCACGGTAACCACCCTCTGAGTTGTTCCCATGGCAACCACCCTCCGGTTGCGCCGACTACTACTACTACTAACCGCCGCGGTGGCGGAGTGGTTACGGCGCTCGGCTGCTGGCCCGAAAGACGCGGGCTCGATCCCGGCCGCGGCGGTCCAATTTCGATGGAGGCGAAATTCTAGAGGCCCGAGTACTGTGCGATGTCAGTGCACGTTAAAGAACCTCAGGTGGTAGAAATTTCCGGACACCTTCACTACGGCGTCCCTCATAACCTGTGTCGCTTTGGGAAACTAAACCCCCATATACCATAAACCAACTACTACTGCTGCTGCTGCTGCAACGACGCGAATCTCAGGTCACGCGCCTTTAACTACGCTCTTCGTACAAATATCTTTATGGAGCTGGTGTGCGCAACTTGGAAGATGGGTGCAGTGTACCTCCTATCACCTATGCTGGTCTGCCGCTGCCAGCAAGTAAGGCAGATTAGTAAGGCGTTCAGCGACTGTAGAGGAAGCATAGAGGCGTTTTTATTTTTAACACTCGTTTGTCAACACTGGGTGGCTGTGGAATACAAAGTCGGGCACACATCTGAAAGAACGTCGCGTTCAGTTAGCGTGTCTGCAGCTAGCGTGCTCTCAACGCCAGCGCACCTCGCTGGCTTTCAGTCGTTTTCCTTTTTTCTCGTCTTTTTCTCTCTTTTTTTTGCCCCAGAAAGGCACGCCTCAGCGACGACGCGCAGTGCAAGTCCGGAAGAATCAGAGTTGTCGCCCGGTGGCGCGTTCAGAAGCCGTTTTTTTTATATTTATTGCTGAGCTCCTGGGGATCTTTTCTCATGGCGCCGTTTCTCGCTAGCGTTGCGACGAAAATAGAATTTTCGTCGCGACTCTCAGGTGGGAAGTCTCTCGTGCTGAGTCCACGCAGGCTTTGCGAGAGTAGAATTTATCAGAGTGCGAGTTTCCTTTTCTTTGTTTTGTTTTTCTACTCTGTGTGCTTGTTGCTTTTGTATGGGATGGAGCTGTGCAGAAAGCTTTTACGCGTCGAGTTCTGGAGCGCGTGGATAGAAACGAGGGACAAAGCTTGTGCTCAGGCGAAAGTCGGCTCTTTGAGCCCTATTTTCGGACAATAAAACAAGGTACTAAATGTCTCTTGACGCTTGCAAAATACTTGATAGTCTTCTGCTACAAAAACATCCCGTAACAATATGGCGTATGAACAGCCTCCGTATCTGTCGGTATATGTTTGTATCGCCGAGGTGGTCCTCAACAAAACTCGGTACGTTATTGTGACAGCCGCTCAGACGACTTCAGGGACAACAACGCTTGTTAAACTGTGACGGTGTGGTCGCCTCTAAAGCCTTCTTTGCCAGCTAACGGTGCTAAAGAACGTGGGACTAAACAAGGGCAAGGAAACACAGGACAGCGTTCTATCCGGTGTTTTCCTTGTCTTCTCACGAGGTCGCCAACACACTGCACCTCCCTTAAACATGGACATTAAGTAATGTAAGTCTTAGCCGACATATTTAGAGATAGTTTTTTTTTTGTAGGGTTTTCACGTCCCAAGGTGACTCAGGCTATGAGGGACGCCGTAGTGAAGGCTTCTGGAAATTTAGACCGCTTGGGTTCTGTAGCATGCACTCACATCGCGCAGTACATGGGCCTCTGGAGTTTCGCCTCCATCGAAATTCGACCGCCGCGGGCGGGATCGAACCCGCGTCTTTCGGGTAAGCAGCTGAGCGCCATAACCACTGAGCCACCGCGGCGGCACATTTAGAGATAATTTCTATGGCCGCTGAGTTCGTTTTTTGGTGTGCGTATACATACACTGTTTTTCTTTCGACTTCATCACGTAGTTTCCTGTGTGCGATTCCACCTGTTCCACATGCCCCCACTCCCGCCGTTTTTTTTTTGTAAGTTTAGGAACTATGAAATGCGACGTGCTCAGTCGCTTTTCTGTGCTGCACAATTTTTTTTCCTACTTTGATGCAGTGTTTCACGCCAAGGTGCATTCCACCCGGGCGTTAGGCTATCCGCGCACCGCCCTACTGGCCAACGCTTTCTTGCGGTCACAGGTTTTGCTTGCTCTTTCCATCAGGAAGTGCTCGCAGTTCAGTAAGTTCGCAAGACAATGGAGCGAACAAATACGCGCCAGTAGAAAAGAAAATTAAAAGAAGAGGGGAACTGCCGCACTTGTCTCTCTTCATGGGCTACTTCTGCTGCCGGCAATCTCCTCGGCCGTTTTCGTTTCTGAGCGAAGCACATTTCCTCGCGACCGACTTTGGCGAAACGATGGGCTCCTCGCCTGTTTTCCCCGCGGCAACAACATCCCATATGCACGCCGCCGAGCTGCTTCTGCTGCTGCTACTACTACTACTTGCCGGAAACTGCCAGAAACGCGAGCACCCCTGGACAGAGAACCGAACGCGCAAGTTGGCCTTCCCACCACCTCTCTTTCTCTCTCTGCATCCCAGCGCATCTCCTGAGAACCGTTTTTCGGGCTCAATATTTCAGCGACGCCCTCACTCTCCCAGCGCGCCTTGAGAATAAC
Organism: Amblyomma americanum; assembly: GCF_052857255.1. Classification (NCBI taxonomy): domain Eukaryota; kingdom Metazoa; phylum Arthropoda; class Arachnida; order Ixodida; family Ixodidae; genus Amblyomma; species Amblyomma americanum. Next base: position 213,729,403 of record NC_135499.1, read on the forward strand.
TGTGCGGCAAAAGAGGAGAGGCGCACCGGTAAGTGCTTTCGCGACGTGACTCTATATCGGAGGCGGCGTCACTTTGGAGGACGTCTGTGTGCGTTGTCTGCGCGTGCGCGCGCTGTATTTTTCTCGTATTTCCTCCACTTCGGCACGTGTCCGGGACGTGCCCGTCGAAGTTCCCCCGGGGCGAGGGGGCATGGGCGGAGGGGGTGTTGGAGGAGAAAATGGCGGGGCTTCGGCGGTTTCCTCTCCTCGGTCGACGGCCGGGGAGACGGGGGCCACTTGGCAGCCCCCGCCCCCTCGTCGTCCCCCTGCGCGCATCGCCGCTCAAATTGGCAAAATTGCAGGCTGGCCAGGGAAACGCCCGGGGCGGCCACCCCCTCCCTCGTGGCCAGATAGCTTCGTTGTCGTCGCGCCGCGATTATTTTCATTCGCTGCTGAAGACCTTCGATCGGAGGCCGCTGGCACTGACGTGCGCTCGAAGTGACGGCATCTTCGCGGTACTATATGGTATTGCGTGTGTGGTAAGAACATTGCAGCTAGTTTCAAGGCAGTGGCGCGAAATTGTGCTGCTTGGAACGCTGCTGCTCATTGCTACAGCCGAGCCTCTTGTGGGTCGTTGTCGTCAAGTTGAAATGCGCGTGGTGCATTAACGCTTGTCGTAAGCCGATATCTGCTGTGAAAAATATATCCGGCGTGACCGCGAATAATTTTCGTATCATCTAGAGCAACTCGAAGCTGTCCGGCGCATGCCTTCCCCCATCCTTCGGACCACTTAAACGCGCAAACTAATCGCAGATGCTCCTCGATCTCGCAGTCTTGGATCTTCGCATTTATGCTCCGTAGGAGATTGAGCAACAAAGCTGCGCTATACGTCTGTTTATTATTGTTTTTGCGCTATTAAACTGAGCCTGCAAAAAAAAAAAAACACGCCTTATTCTTTTCGTGCAGACATTTCCCAAAGCTGACTGCACTCTGCGATCATATGCGCATTTTACAGCCATATATAACTTCCTCTGGGCTAAACGGCATCGCCATTGACATATGTCATTTTAGCCGAAAACTACAGTGTTTCACGGGCTGGCCAATGAGAACGTTGTTTAGGCCCACTCATGGGTTCACAGCTGGAGGGAATGGGGCGGGGGGGGAGGGGGGGGGGAGGTAGCTATTTCTGACACTTCTTTTTACTTGGGTAGAGAAATGTCTGAGAATTTTTTTAATTTTTTATTTCATGTCTACAGAGTAGGCATCTCCGGAGCATTCAGGTCAAGTTGGAGCAATAGCTTTGTCGAAACTGGTCTGGAACATGAAAACCGGGCCGGATTCAGCGACCTCGGTTAAGTGGAGGGTGCAGTAGTTGCGGCAGCGGTGTCGATGGCGACATGCGCGAGTAAGGTTTTCCCCAGCTCGCTGATCTTCCGTCCCAGCGGTGCAGCCTGCCTGGGGTGTTGCGCCAGATCTTTTTTTTTCTTTTTGTTCCGTTTAGCCGGACGACTCGCTGTTCGCATCCAGTTATGCGAGCTGTCCGACGACGGCGCTCATGCTCGCTTGCTAGGATCAGGGGCTCGACCTTCTCTTCCTTAATCCACCGTGCTGGAGATAAACGTGGCGCGGCGCGCGAGCAGTTCTCCTCCCTAGCTGCTGCAGGAGGAGACGGGAAGACAGTCGCAGCGGGACGGCTCGACATTCGGGTCGGAGATTAGCGCGCAGCGAAAGAAATGAGGCGCCGCGCGCGAGGTCGTTCCGGGGCAGTAATGAAAGGGCGACACTGGGAATAGGGCGTCGGGCAGAGGGGTCCCGAATGGAAGAAGGGCCTCGCAAAGAAGCCCTGCCACAAGGGACACTCGTGTGGGAGGCATCGCGGGGACATCCGGCGCCGGGATTAGCTTCGCTCAACTTGCGGCCGAGAAAGAAAGAACGGTGGGTGCCTGGAGTGATACGTATGCGCTCTTTGCAAAGCAAGTATCTGTCTCATCCTTCGCTTTCTTGCTTTGCTTCTGTCTTTGCACTCCAAGACTGCTCTGGGGGCTAGAGTGAGTCACGTTGTTAAATAAAATCGAACATGAACAGGCGGACGCTGATGCAGTTAATGCTGCGATGTCGGGAAAAAAGATGTTCGG
>NC_135499.1:214848191-214920691 GCF_052857255.1 Amblyomma americanum
ATCCCATATTTCTTTTTTTTGAAAACATGCAAAATTACACTACTCATTCTTTTCTACCCCGCTTGTAATAAGAATATTCAACAGCCCACGAAGTTATTCGGCCGAACTCGTCAACTAAACCGGCTCATGAGAGTCGATTCCACAGAACGGAGAAAGCAACAAACCATATTCATGTAGACTGAGCACAACAGCGCCTCTAGTGCGAGTGCATGAACAATAAATTTGGCAGTATATCATCGCAGCGCAGAGAAGAAGGCCAGGAAAGGTCACGCACAAATATGCACGATGGCGTTCTCTCGTCGTCTGGAATTCAACTGAACTTGACCATGCTCTTCTCCTGTTTGATTCAACAGGACGCAGTTCTTTAGCTTTTGCGAGCGAGTCTCTAAATATTGCATTCCGCATACATCTTTTAGGTCACAACGTCACGCCGGTTTATGACGATAAGAGTTTGCGCAGAAAAACGAGCAGCTACGTAACAAAGTAGCAGCACATAGTAGGATGAAGGCTGTTGTGAGACGACGCCTCGTACGCGCTCACTGTAGCACGAGCGCCAGATTGTGTGGCGCGAGGGATGAGCGACGCAGGCACAGCCTGCATCTACAAAGGCGTTTACGATTGGAACTCACTCGTTAAATTATTTTATCGCCCTCTGGGTTGTTAAAAGCAAAGTGCGTCCGAGGGCAACCGATCGGCGAGTTAATAAAAAAAAAAACGTCAATTCGTGCGCCACGCCAGTGGAGCGCCAGCAGGCTGCTGCGAGCAGTGTACGGCTCACAGCATCCCAATGGGCACTGAAACTTCACTGGACGTCCGCAGGACGTCTCAGACGTCCCCAGTTTGTCCAAGGAAGTTTAAGTGCCCATTGGGATAAACATAATCACAGCCGGTTTAAGACGAGCGCGAGACAAATTGTGCCATTTAGCTATTGACTGCTACCCTTGTCATGCACCGACTGCCACCATTCCTTGCTAGAGAATTTCATAATATTGCTCGGTCTTTGTTTCCTTTAGCCACGTGTTACTTCTGTCAGATATTGATTTGAGGGAGTTTCAGTATCATTTATTACGCAGAAGATTGCGAAAGGCAGCCCCAGAGCGTTGCTCGTTGGCTCCTACCCTCGTCCACCCTTATCCCATCTCTGGCCCACTCGACGCAGCGTCTCGGGTCTATCGGCTTCCGGATACACCGCCTTCATCCTTCCGCTATTTCTCCAGTGCCTTTCAACACCGTATGCAGTGCGTGTCTGTCGGTACGTAGTACTGCGCCAGCTCGAGCAGGCTAGCATTGTGCCGGGAAGAGTAACTGGCACGCTACTTTGATACGCCTCGACGCTGTGCATAGGGAATGGCCCGATAACAGTGAGTGGGCTCCTCACTCAAAGGTACCGAAGCCAGTCAGAAAAAAATGGGATTGTTTATACTGAGGCATCCAAAGAGACGGAAACGAGGTTTCCTGCCCTCTTGTTTAGTAGTGCTCAAGCTTTATTTTTTATTTTTTGAGGTATAATATTAAATGTGTGATATTTATTCAACTAGCAGGAGAGCGGGGCACTGCATGGGAGAAAGCTATAGATGGAGAAAGTAGGGTAAACACGGCCCCTTTTTAGCCATTTAAACTGCGCGTGCGCTCTTCCAGTGGTCTAGGTGCGCGCTCCGGCAGCGCAACTGCCCCTGACCGAACTGTCGGTCGCCAGGTGTGTCATACAATCTCCGCGGTGAAGATTAGATAAGGACAGCGAAAGCGGCGCGCATGGGCATTCCTGCGGGAGCGCTGCTGGTGCGCGGTCACGCATTCGGCGGCCGGCACGAACCTTCGCGTTGAACGCGGACGGCGGGGCGGCACCCTACGAGGATGAAGCCGAGATGGAACTTCATCTGCAAAGATGTAACAGCTGTTTGACGTGAGTGGCTGCTATGAGAGCAGCCAGATTTCATGTATACGTACTGTTTCGAGCCCTTGTCGTTTCAACCCATTCACGTCTGACCCTATTTTCTTTTTAATTCTTGTTTTTAAGTACCTTTTCTTCTCTTTGTATTTTTGTTCTCCCGAGCTCCTGTAGCGCCTGTGTTTATAGAGACAGAAATTTATAAAGAGTGGTCACTGGGCGAAACCTGGCCCCAGGAAATGCGTAACAGATCATCTGTAGCCCCTCCCTTTAGTGGCGCCACCAGCGTTAGCCAGCATGCGCACGCGCAGGCGGCGCGGTCACGTGGGCGACCGGCGACTGAGCAGACAAGGCAGAGCGAAACCAGGCGAAGGTCGTCTGCTCGGCGGCGCCTGTGAGCATGCGGTGTCTATGTTAGCGCGCAGACTCCGCGTTATTGCGTCTGTCTTGGTCTTAAACGTGGAACTCGTGCTGTTTCTGACGACGCCAAGGTGAGAAATGTTTTTTTTTTCCAACTAATATACCTTTCAAGCAGCTTACGCTGAGCACGCCGGCCGGTTCCTTTTTAGTGAAGAGGCGCGCACGCTTCGTGACCTGGCGGCTGTTTTTGCGTGGTTCGTGGCTCTTCTGTTTTTCCGACAATGGCAAGGTGAAAGACTTTTAGTTTTTGACAGACTGCGCTGTATTTCAAGCAGTTTCGCTATATGGCGCTATATGGCGCTATATGGCGCAGTTGTGAAAAGCATGCCTACCTGCTCGCGCCATGGCGCGAGCACGCCGTTCGGTGCGCAGCCAGCGAATGCGCCCCCTATGTCTTGTGCGCTTTCTCTAACGGTTAGTTTCGCGGGGTTGCGCGTTGAGTTTTATGGAGACGCGAAGATTTTCGCCCTTGACAATACACAACTTCTTTAGAGTGATATTTGTTGACGGTCGAGTAAAATATAGCCAGCATAAAAAAAAAATTGCAAACGTGTCGGAAACGAGTGTTCTGGCGTTTCAAAGCTTCCGAGAAGAAGGTAACTCATGGAAAGTTCAAAAACTAGCAGAACATTGGCGTCGGAGGTTTCGTCTGCTCCGTAGTGACACCGGGAAAAAAGTAAACTCGTAGGACTTCCTGAAAGCTTGAAAACCAGGAGCTGGTGCGCCGAAAATTGTCTTCTACGCTTCTGAAAACATGAAAATTGCACCCGCGAATTTGTTCTCAGTGCTCCGACACAGTGAGCGACTGGTTGGGAGCCCGCGTTTTAGCCGTCACAATGACAGACATTTGTCGATCAAAACGCACAATTGGCCGTGGAAGCGACTTATAGCTTTTAGGGGGCAGACAATAACGTCGAAGAATGGAGGAATGCTTGTAAATCATTGGGAGGTGTCTTCTTGTAAGTGATACATCAATTTTCCGCGTCCGAGGTTCGTAAAGGCATGTTGTCCTTGTTCGTAATTTCGCCGCTTTCATGCATTTCGCCTGTTCGCTCAAGTTTTGCGTAAAGCATATCGGAATGACAAATGCTCGTAATTGACATTTTCCAGCTGAGGGTGCCCGATGGAAGCGACAACCACTGCTGTGAGCCGTGTTGCCAAAACGATTGACGCTGTTAATGATTGACAAACGATTGACGCATGTCAAATGGCAACGGCTACTATATCGTTTTGTTTTTGTGTTCACATGGAGCAAAATAAATGTTTATTTTACAAAGTACCTGATGTCTTTTCTGGATTGGCACTGTTTGACGAAGGCCGTGGCACAGCTGTGCTGATGGCCGCTCAAGAGCGCTCGGAATGCAATTTTTTTCATTTTTTTCTGAACCAAATATAGAAAGGAATAAACAATAGGAAGCTATACTGAACAGAAATATTGTGCCATTGGGGCGCGGCTGGCCATGCTAGTATTCAAACTGCGCGCGCCAGAAACCAGAAGTTTCGCGCCCAGCCGCTTGGTTCGCTACAGTCATTTGGGCCGCTATGCCCTATGGGTGCGTCCGCTCTTTAAGAGTCCCTTTCTCTATGTTGTTTTCTTGTAGCCTTAGACTTGCGCGTACCTGGTAGCTCTGCATGCTTTTAGAAACAACGCTAAAGCTTCTTGAAGTGACGGTTAAGTAACAGTGAATCCAAATTCGCCGAAGCGCACCGTTGAGCTCCGCTTAATGATGACACTTTGTGTGCTGCTGGACGGAAGTTCGAGCGCTTATCTGACTTACATTTTTCTAGCTTCTGTTACGAAAAAAATATAAGAAAGGCGCTGTACATGCACTCAGCGTGATCAGCACGCGTGAGTGAAATTAAAAGTTTAAAATGCGTTCTTAGGTTTTGAATAACTGCCACGAGTTAAAAGAAGCGAGAATCGGAACACAAGAACTATAGCATGTGGTCAAAACCACAGCAAAATTTCGTGAGTTGCATTGGAATCTCCTGATCATGTCGCAAGCACGTGACTACAATTTATCGTTTAATGCCAGCCTTTCCAATTTTTATTTTGACAATGAGTCACCTTAAAACTTCGCATAATTGGCGAATACATTGTGCGGTATTTTTAGCTACTAAATTCACAGAAAATCTCACGATAGTCTTCCGCCCGTGAGGAGATCAAGGGCGATATTCAGTGACGCGATGCTCAAAGGCGCCTTTCCGTCATGAAAAAATTGTTACGTCATATTAGGATTTGTGAATCTTCTTGGCGACTGAAGCATCTAAGCTGAAGCTTCCTGAACAGTGCACCGTTTTCAAAAGGAGTTCAGAGGGAAAAGGTTGTTAACAAGGGAGTGACCAGCGGAGAAAAGCAAAAAGGTTTTGGGCTGCAACCTTCTTGGAGTGATTGTTACAGCGCTAAACTGTTCTCCTAAACAAGGGTGCTTTCTCTGTGTGGCAGTATTCTGTTAGTGCATGAAGAACACTGCAACCACGCGTGCGCGCGCTACTACACACGCGCGAATACTTGTACAGAGGTGCTGTCTAGAAAGACTAATCCCGTTTTCACAAACGCAACACCATCCGGAATGCATTTTGTGGTGCCCCTCACTGATTTCTGCTCTGAAAAAGCTCACAAAACCTGGCGGTGTATTAGCGTAATTGAAAGTCATATAATCTGAGTTGCGTTACCAAAATTAATACATTACCACGGAAATAAAAATGTGAGGCAGCTGTGCTAAGAATACGCTCTGCTGAAGAATCGCAAAAACGGACCCATTAAGGGTGCGCATGTTTCGAAAAAGCCCACCCACTCCCTTATAGACCAAAACACAGTAACGAACTGTTATGACTTACGCAAATCATTACTCAAGTTTGAGGCGCAAACTTTTGCGTTTGCTGATAAGCAAGCGCAAGAATCTGAATAGAGTGCTTGTGAAAGCAGCAGGTCAGAAAAGGAGCGAAGACAGATGTATATATTTACTTCCTTTTACTTATCCTTGTTTCAGTTATTGTAATTGTAGGAACATGGGTATCACGTAATCTGATTTTGGAGCTGAGCCGTTACAGAGACAATTGTCTTCTTTTGTTAATTTTTTTTCGCTGTAGAAAATGTGTGATACATTCTATTAATTTTTCACCACCTTTCTGTAAGACGTGCTGTGTTACTAGCATGTTTTCTAGAGCAGATTTGTTATGAAATGCTCAGTCAGAACCGTAGAAGTAAAGAGAACCGGTTAATTTCATGTTTTACACCCGAAATAACAAAAACCACTTACCGCCTAGAGAAAAACAATGGGCGTTTTTCGTTTTGTTTGTTACGTGCGGTAAAATATTCCATTCTAAAATATGGTAATATTTTTTTTTTTGCCGCCGCAGGAAATTAGACTCCCCTTGTCTTGCCTCTTTATATTTTTCTCCTTTCTGTTTCAACGGCAGTTGCTCGGTGAACAAGCCGGAGCCAATTAGTGGGCGTACATTGAATGTTGTTGCTTGTTTCGAAATAAAGTTCCAGCTTAATACAAAAGCTGTGTCCTCTTCCGAATGAGAGCGCAGGCTTGGGTTTGGCAGTTAGCTTGTAATAAGCCCTGAATGGAGCATCTTTTTTCCTGTTTTGTTTAGCAGCATAAACTTTCTTATGTTACACGCACGCACACACAAACACGCACACACGCACACACACACGCGCGCACACACATACACACACACACACACACACACACACACACACACACACACACACACACACGCGCACACACACACACACACACACACACACACACACACACACACACACACACACACACACACACACACACACACACACACACACACACACACACACACACACACACACACACACACACACACACACACACACACACACACACACACACACACACACACACACACACACACACACACACACACACACACACACACACACACACACACACACACACACACACACACACACACACACACACACACACACACACACACACACACACACACACACACACACACACACACACACACACACACACACACACACACACACACACACACACACACACACACACACACACACACACACACACACACACACACACACACACACACACACACACACACACACACACACACACACACACACACACACACACACACACACACACACACACACACACACACACACACACACACACACACACACACACACACACACACACACACACACACACACACACACACACACACACACACACACACACACACACACACACACACACACACACACAGAGAAAAAAAAACACATTGAAGCTATAAGCTCGCAGAGCTTTGTACCGCTTTGTCTGACGGCCTGCAAGCTTTTTTCCTATTTTGTTTTCTATCCGTTGGTTTCTACGTAAGCGCTAATGAAGAATTGTAAAAGAAGATTGTGCTGTGTCAACATATCTAAACACTTTTAATATCCCCTTCCCGATTAAACTTTGTTCTAGGGCGCGGTCAATATAGGATAAAAATATGCTAGTAAGAACCGGGGCTACGCAAGAGCCGATGCAGATCCCTTTCTTTTGTCGATAAAACCTGTCGTTAAACGATACAAACGTCACGGTAAGGTAAAGTTCTAGCATTATCATAAAATTAGCTGCCGACACGTATGAGGCGTTCTGGAACCGAACTGCATCGGCAATCTTTATGGAATCCCTTACAGAGGTAAACAGCGCATCGTAAGGCACGGGGTAATACAGGTCCTCCACATCTATCGAGCAAGCATATCCAGTGGAAGATTCTTCCTGAAGAAACCTAACAACATCAACAGAGCTTTTTATAGAAAACGCATCACCGAGCGGCTGAACATTCGGCGGGGGAAAATTGAAAACAATGTAAAAAGTGTGAACCACGACTTGATGAGATTAAGATTCTGGGCAGGAGAGGTGATAGTAAGGCACGAGAGGTTTGAGAGGCGTACCACGTCAGAAAAAGAGGAAAAAAGTGTGTCAGCGACACATCTGTGAACCTTGTTAAAGCTGAGATTGTATATATTGAACGGTTTTGTTGATCGCACGTGAGATTTCTGTCTGCGCATGTCTAGATGTTTCTGTATATTTGCTCGCTTTTCAAGGAATAAAGTCAGATGAAGTTAGCGCTTGTCCTACGTCGTTCTTCTACTGTGTCTGTGTGTTTTCCGGCGCTACTGTTTTCCATTCCGGATCGCATTATATAATCTTCATCGATTCATCTTAATAATAATGAATAATAATTGGTTTTTTTGGGGAAGGAAATGGCGCAGTATCTGTCTTCACTGCAGCAATATCATGAATTCGTAATGTTTGTTTGCTTTAGGAAGGCATGCGGAATCCACCAGAAAAAAATATTCCATTTTATAGAAAGTTGATCCCACTTCGATTCCCCTAACTCTAAAAAAAATATTCTAAGTTATGTTATCTTATGTTGAAGCGCAGAGAACAAGGCGCTTGCAGTGAGACAGTGTAGTAGTACTTATGGCAACGAAAAATTTCAAGACAATGTGAACAAAAGGCGATATATAATGCGAAAATAAAGGAGGCAGAATACAGCCTTTAACAAGAAATCAAGAAAGAGAGCACGTTGATGACAATGGTGGAAAGTTGGGCGAGTCAGTACGATGACCAATAAAGGCCTCCAGATAAAGGCCACCAGAATCGCGAAACATGAAGTCGAAATACTGCGACTGACGAATCGTTCTTACAAGCAGGTGCTGCAGGCCATCAGCTCCAGTGCGATGCATCCTTATTTATACTTTGCATACGTAGCCTATAATAAGGGGTAGACACTTAAAATTTTATTTTCAATATATTCGGCGGGCTTTTCTTGGTATTTATTCCGGAACGCAGTTAACGGTTCCTTTTCAGTGAATATAATTTCCTACAGATTTATTTTATTTTTTGTGCTATATGGTATTAGAATTAACAGATCTTGACTTTTTAATAGCCGGAGCATTAGATTTCAAAGTAACGAACGCAGAAGTTGCTGTTAATTACGCGTGAAACACTTATAGCTGTGCTTTCAAAAAAATCTTATTGCCAATAAAAAAGTAACAAAAGTTAGATCCTGAAACCGCAAAAAGTAAAACAACGCAAAATGAAGTTGATTTTTAAATGGTGGTCTCCCTTTTTATTGCAAAGTTTCTGCGCTAAGCTGAGCAAGAGACCAGGCCATCACGTGGTTCGCACTTAAATTTTCTCCTGTGCCCGAGTGCGGCTTCAACTCAACAGCCAGCTAAGAGCGGCATGCGCATGTCAAGGATACGGATCTTTTTCGGCTAAAGCAGAGTTTAGGAAATTGAATTCGAAGTACTTCTATAGGTTTCTTCTTTGGTTTAAACTGGAAAGTGCCACCAGTACCTAAAATTTCTATATAGTACACAGGACAATCTTCTTTTACAATTCTTCATTAGCGCTTACGTAGAAACCAACGGATAGAAAACAAAATAGGAAAAAAGCTTGCAGGCCGTCAGACAAAGCGGTACAAAGCTCTGCGAGCTTATAGCTTCAATATTTTTGTGTGTGCGTGTGTGTGTGTGCGCGCGTGTGTGTGTGCGTGTTTGTGTGTGTATGTGTGTGTGCGTGTAACGTAAGAAAGCTTATGCTGCTAAACAAAACAGGAAAAAAGATGCTCCATCCAGGGCCTATTTCAAGCTAACTGCCAAACCCAAGCCTGCGCTCTCATCCGGAAGAGGACAGAGCTTTTGTATCAAGCTGGAACTTTATTTCGAAACAAGCAACAACATTCAATGTACGCCCACTAATTCGCTCCGGCTTGTTCACAGAGTAACTGCCGTTGAAACAGAAAGGAGAAAAATATAAAGGGGCAAGACAGAGGGAGTCTAATTTCCTGCGACGGCAAAAAAAATATTACCAAAAAAGTATAGAACATTTTACTGCACGTAACAAACAAAACGAAAAACGCCCATTGTTTGTCTCTAGGCGGTAAGTGCTTTTTGTTATTTCGGGTGTAAAACATGAAATGCACCGGTTCTCTTTACTTCTAGGCTTCTGAGTGAGCATTTTATAACAAATCTGCTCTAGAAAGCATGCTGGCAACGCAGCACATCCTAATGAAAGGTGGTAAAAAATTAATAGAGTGCATGACACATTTTCTACAGAGAAAAAAAAACGAACAAGAGGAGACAATTGTCTCTGTAACGGCTGAGCTCCAAAATCTCATTACGTAATACCCATGTTCCTGCAATAACTGAAACAAGGATGAGTAAAAGGATGTAAATACTCACATCTGTCTTCGCTCCTTTTCTGACCTGCTGCTTTTACAAGCACTGTATAAACATTTTTGCGCTTGCTTATCAGCAAAGGCAAAAGTTTGCACCTCAAACTTGAGTAATGATTCACGTAAGTCTTAACAGTCCGTAACAGTGTTTTGGTCTATAAGCGAGTGGGTGGGTTTTTTCGAAACACGCGCATCCTTATTTATTAGGTCTTTGTTTATTTATTCTCTCTCTCTCTCTCTCTCTCTCTCTCTCTCTCTCTATATATATATATATATATATATATATATATATATATATATATATATATATATATATATATATATATATATATATATATATATATATATATATATATATATATATATATATATATATATATATATCTGTTGGTTTGGGTTTGGAATAGGGGGTTTAACGTCCCATAGCGACTCAGGCTATGAGGGATGCCGTAGTGGAGGTCTCCGGAAATTTCGACCACTTGGGGTTCTTTCACGTGCACTGACATCGCACAGTACACGAGCCACTAGAATTTCGAGTCCATCGACATTCGACCGCTGCGGCCGGCATCGACGGTGACTGTTGGTTTCCTTCACACACACACACACACACACACGCAAACGCACATGCACACACACACACACACACACTATATATATATATATATATATATATATATATATATATATATATATATATATATATATATATATATATATATATATATATATGGCATTGTAATCATAGGGAGAACGATTCACTACATTATGTCTGTCGATGCTATGCATATACTTATCTCTGGTACCAGTCTTTGCCTTAGAATAATGAAATCTAATGAGGTGCTTGAGAAGTTGCGTACGTAGTGAAAGCTGTAGCGGAATAACATGAACCTACAAAAGAAAAGCAAGCTTTTATGTTCGATTCTAAACATAAGCCGACTTCAATATGCGGTGTTTTAAATTCTGAAGCTGAAAGGGGGAGGTGGGTTAGCTCGTTAATAATCAGGCAGCGGAGCAGCGCAAATACATTTCGACGGCCACGGAAGGAGAGGCGCCAAAAGAAAATAGTGGCTGCGCAGCATCTCTTCATCTTGGGCGGCGCTCTTGCGCAACAAACGGAGTATGGAGACCGCGGAACACGTGCGCGACCGGCAACTGCTGCTCCTTAACTTCGATACTCTCTATTTTGCATGCGATCGCACGCGAGAAGTTTCCCCCGGGCGACAGACATGGCGCGCAGCGACACCCATCGGCGCTGCAAACGTAATGAGGGAGCAGTGAGAGCACCTGACTGCTGCGATGCGCTTTCGCCCGCGTGCGCGTAGCGACGCGGCATCTCACGCATTCGCCGGCTAGTGTGTCCGTTATTTTACGCGAAAACCTAAAGTCCCCGTATCGCTGAAAAGCCGGTGTCGGCGTTGCTGTAGGCGTGACGGGAAAGATAGGTCTAATCGATTACAAGAGCATCCCATAGATGGCGCCAGCCATATCAGCGGCGCATCGGAAACCCCTGACCGTCGCGCCCTCGGGCTACGAGTCATAGACGCTACCGCTGCGCCGTGCAAGCACGTTCGTACGGCTTGGTTAACGATGGGCTTCATATGTAAGACGTGTGGCCTTTCGCATAGTGATTGTGACTGTGATAGAAGAAGCATTGTCTGTGTCTGCGTGGGCAGGAGGAACCTCTGTCGCGTCATACCGTAAAAGGCGGAGCTTAAGTGTCCTTAAATGTTTCTCCTGCTTCGCTGCCGCGTTGCACCTTCCGATGGCTCGGGGGCCGGACTACGGCGACCAGCTTGCAAAGAGTATCTTGTACTGTCTCTACAAACGCTGTTTTCTGCCGTCTTTACTATTCACCAACTAGCCCAACTCCATGCGGTTAGAGGAGACTGCACTTATTCGTGTCTGTTTGCAGGCGTTAGTGTTTTGTTCCCGGTGTAGCGACAGTATAAAATAACGGAAAGAGAGCGGATAATAAAAAAGAGAGGCTGAGCAGGAGAGAGAGTAAATAAGTGAGAGCTTTGAGAATCTTTTCTTCTAGCGCTGACCCTTTAGCTACTGCGCGCTCCATACGGGGGCTCATTGCGCGAAATCTGTGGGGCAACTAGCACTAATTGCCATTTCCCGGAAGACGACGTCAACGAGAGTGGGATGAAAGAAGGGCGAGGAACGACGCACTGATAAAAAAAGAAACAAAAAGAAGAAAACACTGAAAATGGGATAGAGATAGAACAGGAATGAAAAAAAAAAACGAAATGAAAGAAATGAAGGCAAGGAATAGCCACCAGGCTTAGCAGGGGAATGACCATTCCGTTTTTCTCGCTTGTTCTTTTCTTCCTGTTTCCTCCTGTTTCACTCACAAAGAAACAACGACCGAACGACGAGGGCGACGGGAAAAATAGGAAGACGAGAGACGGAGCTAACGATGTTGATAGTGCCACTGCGATCCGAGCGAATCCATCGCTGCCGTAGTGGATTCGATGGCGATAAAAACAAGCTTACTTGCTAAGAAGCTGCGACAAGTAGGTGTGGATAAAAACAACTCAGATGAGACTCTTGCTGCGTATGGTGGGAGGCGTATAACACTTCCAGGGTGCATTGGAAAACTAGCGCGACACACTCGATGCCATAAAGGAGTGGCCGCTTGGTAGTCAGGGAATCTCTCTGTTCTTTGTTATCTCCCACCAGAGGTGAGGCTTGTCTTTTCCCAACCATGCATACCTTATACCCAGTCTCATTTGGAGTGCTGCGGAATAAACGGTTTGTGCGGGCAGCCTTGTCTAGAGATACAGCAGCCCTCACTTGGTACTGCGCGACACTGAGGGGCCGGCGCGGTTGGGCTGAATAAAAGAACCAAGACGACTGCTATGTGTTTTCGCTTACATTGGTGCAATCTCTCCGCTCGCCGTGTACTCTGTAGTCTCGGTATTTGTCCTCCTTTCTTTTTTTTTTCTTTCCCACTTTCTTTCATTTTCTTTTCTTAATGCCTTTGTGTTTGCGCAACCGACTTGGCAGTAATCGCAGTGATTCATCACCTTTTGTTGTGAGCTGGACTTGGAGATCCTGCGAAGCCTGGATTTGTCCGGAAAGAGATTTTATTCTGCCCAGAAAGATATGCGCAGCCGCACGATGGGATAAACGAAAGAGACGCAAAGGCTGGAAACAAACTGAAGGCTCCTACGCGCTTTTCACTGTGCTAGCCAGAGTTCATCATTTGTCGCCTTTATTGCATTTGCTTTTCCTGAGTTCGCTGGTGTGCTTGTGTCACATGCGGCATTTTGCCAACGGGGATTTTCTGGAACAAATTTTCTTTCCAAACACTGCTCTGCCTAGGGCAGACAACAATAAAATCAAAGATGTGACCTTTTTGTAACGTCTTTTATGAGGATATACTTCCTCACAACAGAGGTTTTGTAATTCTGGTTGCATGCGTTCACATCAAGATGTGCCTTAGTTTGGCGCCCTCAATAACGCAAGCAAATCTAATACTCGTCGCAGCACTACATACGAATGCAAGCACAATATTATATTAGTCCCTATGTAACGAGTTCTTAGTTGCTCTGCGTAAAATATATTGCTAATCTGCCGCCGCGGTGGCTCAGTGGTTATGGCGATCGGCTGCTGACCCGAAAGACGCGACTTCGATCCTGCAGCGATTGTCGAATTTCGATGGAGGCGAAGTTATAGAGGCCCGTGTACTGTGCGATGTCAGTGCACGTCAAAGAACCCCAGGTGGTCGAAATTTCCGGAGACCTTCACTACGGCGTCTCTCATAGCCTGAGTCGCTTTGGGACGTTAAACCCCCATAAACTAAACTAAACCAATAAATTTTGGCTTTTTCCAGGACTTACGTGCAGTGGAGGGGTTGCTTTGCCTGCAAGCTTTTCGAAAGCGCATGCATTTTGGCGCGATGTAGGCGAAATTGCCCTACCATTGGGCAAAGCGACCGCTTTAATTGCGTGATTCCGTTTATATATTGCCGTACAGCTACGCACGCAATCGTTACTTTCGTTTCCGCTCCTGCGAGGAAAGATGTTTCGAGACGCAAGCGGGGTCCTTTCTACGAAAATAAAAGGAGCAGTACCTACATGCGCTCCCGGCATAAGCGAAAGTACGGAGCCGCTGATTGCTCTCTGGGCGCAGTGCACTGTGCAGGAAGATCAAAAAAGGGGAGAAAAAGCTGTAAAACGCATACGAGTTCTCTAGAGTTGTCCACCGTTGGCTCTCATTGTCCACGCTTAGTTACGAGCAACTTTTCTTTTGTTCGCGCAATTTATACTGCGAGGATACGCACAAGCGCGGTCTGACACGGCATCTGTTCCCACTGGGTCTGAAGAGATGCTGCGCTCTCGAGCACGTCCGCGAGTTGCTCTTAGCGAGCGTAGGGATCCAAGCAGCTGCTGTTGTGCCGCGATCATCCTACTCTGTATGTCTCCCAAAAACCGTGCAGCGCAGTCAGAACCATGCTGACGGCAGCCATGGAGGGGCAGAATGCTCAAAGCTGTTCTCACGAAAAAAGCAGTTCATGGATGGCTGTCGCCTCAAATAATTCTGTCGGGCAGCGTGCTGGGGTGGTTATTAAGAAACAACGCTTTAGGGCAACCACATTTTTCCCCAGTTACGTTCTGGGCTTGAAGACGCCAGATTTAGGGCTATTAGCGTTGGCTGGTTACAACTACAGAGAGTTACATACTTCCTTCTGATTAATAGAGGTCCTGGCTACTTCAATTATATTATTTTTCGATACTTTCGTTAGCTCTAGCGTACCAACTATAGTACTTGCCCTATAAACAAACGTGGATAGATTGCTTGGATGGCTCGGAAATATAACGCGCTCTATCGTCTCGGCTTCACGGTGCTTCGTAAATCTTCGGTTCCGACATCCGCTCATGCTTCTTTAGACCATTTATTTTTATGTTTGTACGACAACGGTGGTTGCTACGCATGCTACCTGAAGTAAAGAATTCGAAGCCACGTGGAAGTTGTTTTTCACCCTGTCTAGCACGTGCCTTTGGAAGATGCGCATGGCATCCTGCCACTTCTTTGTATTTTATTTTCTGTTTTTTTTTTCTCACTTTGCTCGTGTGGTGCGTTCACTGAGACTGCTGCTCTCTTGTCAATGCTCCTGTGTTGATGTTTCATGGCGCAGGTTAGCTGCAGTCATCAATTTTATTTGTTATGACGCCATCGATTAAGCAGGTAACAAAATTGGCACATTCTTTGGATATGGTTCTAACTCTTGAGGCAGGCTGGCTTTAACACTTGTAGCGAATTAAAAAGGTGAAGCAGTGGTTATACCACAGTTTTTTTTTTCATGCCTCACATGGCATATACTTGTCACGCTCTCCTCGCAGGTTGGGCGGAGGAAGTCGCTCTCAAACGGGAGTCACGACCCTGCATGACCGCTTAATTAATATATACACGCGCACACGCATGTACACGCACACACGCGCACGAGCACACACACACATTCTTCTCATGGCCATGCTTGTTGTCTACCAGGCGCTCCCACTTGAGAGCTATGAGGCTATGGCAGGCCAGATTATAATTATGCTATCTGTCTATCCGACTGCCGACGGCCGAAAGACATCATCATCATCATCATCATCATCATAATTTATTGGACCCTTAAGGACCCTTCACAAAGTACTACATAAGGGGGCGGGGCGACGTACACAGGACAATACAAGAACAAAGTAAAAAAAGCCAAAGAGGTTGATACAAACAACAAACAAATGAAGTAAATTAAGATATATATATATATATATATATATATATATATATATATATATATATATATATATATATATATATATATATATATATATATATATATAAACATACAATGAGGGCAATTAGAACGACGAATAAAATCAGTAACATCAAATGAGAACACAATTAAAACAGTTACAAGAACATTCAATCGAGTAGAGAAAGGTTTTTTTAAAAGGTACATTAAGTTAGAGTATATTAAGAATTTTTTTCTAAAGTTGCTCAGCCATTAAAAGGGAGAGCATCCGCAAAGTGAAACTGTATTATCAAGCACTTTGCTTCTGATTAATCAGCGGTAATCGCATCGCTGCCATTTCTTTTTCCAGAACAATTTTATTCGTTCCACTCAAACCTACTGTCTGGCGCCTACGTTGGTAAAGCAATGCCTCGGACGGCGTTCGAACCAGCTTTTAGCCCTGACGAAGTGCTTGTGTAATCCTAAAGCCTTTTGCGTTTGCGAGAAGAATGTGAAATCAGGCTGGTCAAAGAGAAAGAGGAAAGGAGAGGGGTGACGTACAGGCAAGAAGGAACTTCTTGGCCCACTTGCGTTCTCCTCGGACAATAAGAAGAGCGGTTCACATGAATGTGCGCAACAAGAAATCAATAAAAAAAAGCAGTCCGGAGGGGCTCGTTCTACCCGAGTGCCAGCTGTCTGCCGCAACCATGGCGTCCCCGACGACCCCGCCGGAGCCTTCGACGTAGCGACAGTTGTGCTGGGGGTGAATGGGGAGACAGGGGAAGGCTCAGCAGCGGATGCTGCCGCAACACCACCAGCCAGAGTCCGTCGGACGCAGCCACATGGGAGAGGAGGGTGGGCTGCTGCCTGGTCGGTAACGAATCGATTCGCTTTTGGTTTCGCCGGTCCAAGCATGAACAAAACGGGACGCAGTGGACGCCGAAGAAAGTTTTCCTGAAAGAACAGCGGGTGGGAAGACGCATAAATCGGGCCCAATTTATACGGCCGCGATTTGGGATCGTCGCGCAGGAGACATGAACGCCTTGTTTGCATCGTCTCGTGGTGGCGGCGCCGCCGCTTACCACTCTCTATCTCACTCTCTCTATCCCACTCTTTATCTCACTCTCACTATACCGCTCTCTCTATCCCACTCTCTATCTCAGTCCACGTTGTGCAGTTCGTGCTGCATTACTTGTTCTTCACTCTTATTCTCTTCTCCATACAATAGCCACCAGAAGAGCCTTTAGGCTGCCAATTCTTTCGCCTTGTCGTCTGAAGCGCTTGTGTGGCTCCTAGCGAATTTCCTCGAGGCCGACAGGATATTTTTTTTTCACAAATTACTGATTGACCGAGGTTGACGATGCTCCGCATCCATATTTCATCGTTCTTTTTTCCTTTCATTTCGTTCCCGCTATCATCGCTTCCAGAAAGTGTATATATTTATGGATCGCTCGTAAGTCGTGCCTCTCTTTTGTTCTCCTGATTCGATGCTACACCAGCGCCGCCACACGAGTTTTCTCGCTGGAGTATTTTTGCTGCTATCGGCTGTGATATAATCTGTTTATTATGTGAAACTTTACGAAGGGGCTAAATTATTGCACGGAACTGCAGGCGAAAAAATCTGTTTCTCGCGATTAATTCGCAAGAACGAAAGTGTCGCTAATATCGGCGCCAGCGCAACTCCAACGAATGTTGAAAGGATTATCGAGAGATCGCCGCAAGCACACGATGCAGGTTCTCATGCTTAATGTAGGTTGAATTGGCTTCTGCGTATAAATCATTTCTGCTCTCGCTCTGCTATTTGTCAGCTTGTGCCCCCATACTGTACAGTGCAAACACGATTGTGCTTCTAAACTGAAGGAAACTTCGCATGCTAATTGCATTCAGTATGTAACCCCAGACAAATTAATTAGCAAACAGGCTTTTGAATTACTCCACGAACAAGTCGCCTGTTTGAAGTGGCTTTCCTTTCCTGTAGGTATAGCCCATGCATGGTGGCTGCTAAACCAGGGAACTGTAGGATGATCCAATAGCTTCGCACAGAGATACAGTAAAGATTAGTTTGTTGTTTAAGAACCGAACAATGAGAATACATAAAAAAAAGCCGTGGAGGAACTCTATCAGATCCATAAACTTGCGGAATTAACATCATTTGTTCTCTTCATTCTTTTCACCCCACTAATAAAGTGTTTCGAATTCTCTCACGAAGTTGTAGCTATTATATTCGCAGGCCTATTATTCATAAAGTTAAGTAGGCTGGCCGAGAGCGAAAAGCAAAAGAGTGGCGCAGATCGTCATGGCGCAGTCAGGAGTAAATGCAGTATGTTTCACGTCATTTTGGAGTTCGGCTAAATTATATGAGATAGCTTAAACAAGGCAACGGGATTGCAGCAGAAAGGAAGAAAATAAAAACACGAACGCTGAGTGGGAAACGACCAGTATTTCGCACAGGCTTCATGATCGATGTGGTTACTACTCGCCGAAAGCAGCTAGTATTATCGCTGAGACTACGTTCAGATTCTAAGCTCTCTTTTGATTTTCGTGCATACAGCACGTTGCAGTGAGCAATGTCAGTGAATAACAATACAAGATTTGTTGCTAAGCTTCTTGCCGAGGAATTTTTTTCACCTCTCTTGAACGCTGGTGGATACACGTTCCCTTCCTTTTGTATGATTTCTCGTAATTCCTCTCCTGAGATTTTACTGCGTACAAAAGAAACGACAGTGGTTAGTCAGCGTTGTCTCTGCGTCGATTCTCCCTACGTCCTAGCCCTGGGTAGTGTTGGGAATTTGATATGTTTAGAGTGAAGAACACTGGGCGGCAAAATGCTAGGTCATGACGTAAAATAAATAGTACAAGGCGACTGGAATCAAATAGCAGAGCTAAAAAGAGACGTTTTGAATCACGCGGCCGTCTTAAAAAAAACGGCGTATGGATATCGTAGTGTGGGTTGTTGGTGTCCGCTACCCATCAGACCGCATGTCTTCTTACGCCACTTCGCTTATTTAGTTCTTTTTGCGCGCGTCACGCATCTGACGGCGACGCCATGCGACAATTTCGCTACGGTAGCGACAAAAGCAGTGACGCGAACTTTAGTCACTATCGTGCTCTCGTGCTATGTGCTATCGTGTAAAGACTCCCGAGAGTAAGCCAGCCCAATTCTTCTTTCTGTCTTGGACAGATTGACGTCCGGGCACTGTCTCTGGCAGCAAGAGTGGGCCATAAGAAAGCAAGACAACAAAAACTGAAAACTTATCTCGGCGCTATGGAGGAAGAGAGACATGTGAGGGTTTTAGTGTTCGAAATCATAGACGCGACAATAGCCGGGCGTACACAAGCAACAGCAGTGGGGGCCCAGCCGCTTCGCACAGCGTGGGTGAATTGAAGTGTCATTTCTTGGTAATTCTCCCTCCTGCTCCTCTTCTTCACCTGTAATCCTCTGCTACAGGTCCTGATGCTGATTCTCTTATGTTTCTTTCTTTGCTAGCTTTGGCGCCTGTAGCTCGCAGCGAACTACAAAGCTTCGTTCCAACTTGGTTTCTAGCGAAGGCTTCTTTCCGTGCGACAGGCTTCACCCGTCGAGCCACCGAAGCCAGCGCCGGGCGGCTTTCCGCTCGTTGCCGCCCGCGAAGTATTTCGGTTATGACGTGGGTGCTTTGTAGGTTCCGTTCGGTTTTATTTGCTTTCCCGCGTCTTTCTGTAATAGGAAGTGTTTTGCTGCCGTGCGTGTGGCCACAACACGTTGTAGACAACAGGGACGCTTTGAGACAAAAACGACAAGTAACTGCGAAAAAAAGCATCTAAGGCAAGGCATGACGGGCTCATAAGTGCTACAGCCTTTGTAAACAGTAAAGAATCTAGGGGGGCTCTTGTAGCATCCGTTCCAGATCTAGCTTTCGGAAGGATGCGGAGGGGAGTACCTCTCCTCTTCTAGAAGTTTGGAACGCTGGTGGTACATAACCACGCACCATGACCCAGAACTAGAAGCAAGTCGCTTACTGGGCTTTGTCATTCTTACAGATTCTGCATTTTAAGTGTTTTCCATGAGAGATGAAAAACGAAAATAAACAACTGGTAAGCTAATGAAAATAAGAAAGAAGCTGTTTTTGGGCTGCTTTTGTCGTTCCTGTAGTCTTCGTTTACCTCATACGCCTCTTTCTAAACGTTTTTATGTTTAGACGCGTTTAAGGGTTGATTGTATAAAAAACATAATTCGACTGGAAGTTTCCGTGCTGGTCGCGTTTAATCACTTCTTTCCTTTCCTTCCTTCGCTTTTTCTTTGCATGCTTTTTTTATCTTCAACAAACTAAGCCTCTTTATACGCTAGGATCATGAGCAAAATTTATCGCACTCACCCTTGCCAGATGTAGGGGCTATCGGTATACAAGAATAAAAATTCAACGCCCGAAATGATTAGATTAATAACACAATCACTTGTACTCAGAACTAGGAGGTGGAGTTTAATGTAAAAATATGACTCACATACCGCAGGTGCGGCTAACTGAATTTTCTTCATTTTGGTGAATTACGTTGTAGACTTCACAGCTCTGATGAGGTTGGAAGGAAAGGGAAAACAGAGATTGTATAGAGCGGTGCACAAATCTTAAATGCCCAGCTGGTCTTTGTTTAGCCCACTCCTCCATTCGGACTTCGTATTCTGCCCAACACTTGGCTGTTGATCATGTCGTAGTTTTCTCTAAAAAGACAGCTTCAGATATCATTCGTATTGAACAATCTGCGAGAGAAATTCCTGAAGCTGGGAAATGACATTATTCAATGCTACGCTCGGCCAAGCCTGGTTAAACGGCATAAGTTGAAAACAAGAGGTAATTTACTTGATCTAAAGGGTGAAAGCACGGAACGGTGGCTCAATCGCTTTGGTGTTCTGATGCTGACCACACTGACTCGGTTTCGACCCCTGCCGTGGCTGCCGTAATGTGATGACGGTGAAATTCAAAAATGCCAGTGGGCTGTGCGATGTCAGCGTACGTCGAAGAACCCCAGGTTGTCGAAACTAAACGCAGTCCTCAACTATACGGTGTCCTTCACAGTCGACGTGTCACTTCGGTACGCTTAGCCCCAGAATTTACCATTTACCAATAGGTTAAAAATGCATCTGTATATGACGCGCGCAAGACGGGCACTATCATGCGTTTATATTTGTTTTTCACTGCCCCGTCCTTTGTACTGCACCTTGTTGGTCCAATCCATGCAGAGGTCGTAGTCTTATTCAGTATTTCTCAGAGTAATGTTCAGATTAGGGTCATGAACGTCATCGTGTCTGGACACGCAGATTAATTACTAAGTTTCTAAAGCTACAAGTGCTACTGCTTTTATATTCAACCAGTAAACCAGCTAAAAATCGCGCAACGCGAAAAATACAATGGCACTGGACAAAAGCTGGGCTACCAACTAGTGTTTTCATAAACGACTGGCTGCAAGAGATCTTGCAACGCGTGCTCCGTATCGAAATTTCAGTACATTTCATTCATGTGCACGTGGCACTCTTTGACCGCGTAGAAGACAAAAGAAAACAAGAACGTGCCGGTACTGAAGAAACCGTATTTCCTAACCGATAAGAAATGGTGCAGCGGTCTATGAATCCTTGTCATTCGTTATTTACAAAGTGTCTCTAAGGTACTGTGGGAGTTTCGTATTTTTCTATGGCAAAAATGAAATTGTCTTTGAAAAGCAGTGCATAACTGGATATCCTGCAGTCGATAGAGAAGTGAATGCATTATTCAGCGACAATTTTACTTGGCGCTCATGAATTCGGTCATTCATGATTTGCCCCATGTGACCGACGCTAACTATTCCATCATGTTGAAAGAAATTTTACTGACCTCTTCAAGACGCTTCTTCGTCTTCAAGAGTTTTAAGCAGGAGGGATTGCGATAACCCAATGACGTTACCGAAGCCTATTGTCCAGCAGAGTGCTTGCAGGCCTAGACAAAAGGAATTGGACGCGCCAGAGTGTTTAATATTGAGCAGCTGCCGCAATTTGTCACTCTGGCTAGGAAAGCGCGTTTGGACTGGCCATCCCTCTTTTCGGTCGATGAGACCGAATTCCGAAGCGAACAAAGAAGAAAGAGCTCATTTGGGGTAAAACCTTGAATAAATATTCTATGAGGCTATAGACGACTAACTCGCGGAGAGATCGAGGTCATTTCTCACCTTAAGCAGAGCAGACAAGAAAGGAACAATCTTGTTGAAGAAGAAAAACAGCTCAGTTGCGGCTGGGGTCTCCACGCAAGTTTTTTGTTTAGGAGGGGGCGCTCAGAAGGCAGTCATGCTCGAAGGGTTCGCTTATGGCGCAACTGAAAAACGGCTGAACGCGGCGACCCTGATGGCAGGGCCTATCAATCACTCGCACTTAAAGGCCTGCGAGGCACCCTTTGATAGGGTACACGAGCGCGCCGTCACCTAGCCAATTTGTTCCTCGGCACGGCTGGCCTTCGAACCGGAGGATGGCCCGCTAGAGAAGATTCAAGCGCATTTGTTTTCTTAGGGGGCGTCTACCGCCATCGCATTCTCATTTACGGGTTACCACGGAAAGCAACAACGCAGTGACTTCACTGCACTGCTGGGATTCACGGTGCACATCGCATCAATGTAAATGAAACATTTCACGTCATTTGAAGTCGGTTGTAATCAACAGTGTCTCCGCGCACACACATCGTCCACAAACGCGGTTCTCAATCACGAACGGACGTCACTCACGAGTGAATAATGTTGGTATTACGCGAATAGTGAGATGGTGAGAATAAAAAACAGCGATCTCCGTCACTGTATACGTAGCTCTATATCTGAAGTACTCGACAGAGGCGTTCACATGTCGCCTCTTAACGCCAACTAACCACATGCTTGCTCTTTGGCAGCTCTGCTTGGTTAGAACATTGCTGTGACCATGTAATCGCTCTCTGGAAGCAATTTTTAATGTGTGTACCTGCCCTGCTGCCCGTTAGTTTCTGCTTGAGTGCGTTCTCGGCCGTCCGTGCGAGTGTGTTCATTGATAGGCGCGGATTTCGCACGAATTTTGATTTATGGGTAACTTGTGCAGTGTTTACTGAGTCCTGGTGGGTGTTATAAGATATCGCGTGTATACAATCGCTATGTAAGAAGACGCGATAATGAGATACCTACGAGAAGAGGCAAGCTTTATCACTGGGCAGGCAACTGTAACAAAAAAGTGACACATTATTAAATCGGAGGTAAAGTTGGGTCTTGGTTGTAACTTGTTCACTAAAAATAGCGGCAAGAACTTGAAAAACACACAAGCATTTATTGGAAGCAAGAAGTGCCGCATGACCCAGCTACGCAAAGCAATTCGAGACTGTTGAGTCTCACGCTCTACTGCTTAGGACTACTGGGAAGAGAGCATCTGTTTCTCACGCGACACTGCACTGGGAAGCAGCAGATTCCTAGTCTGAGAGCTGCCGCGTGCCGCTACTCAGCCTATTTTCACCGCCAATGTAGAGGTGTAAGTGTTATGCAGTGGTGCCACTAATATGTCCCGAGCAGATGGCGACCCCTTGCTCAGGAAGCGACGTTTGACGACTCTCGCAGATTGACAATGTTTGCATCCTCGTCGGTGTTCGTGGGATCGAAACTGAGGCAACCTGGACCAGGAAGAAAGAAACGCAACAACCGGCAAAGAGGAAGACACACATAGAGCGGCGAACTGGGTTCTCACTTGACATTGACTGAAAAGACCTAAAAAAAAATCCTCGACGCCCCACATTCCTGTGACGCGCAAAACTTCTTACGAGACCCAGTCTAGATTTTAATACGGGGCACAGTGACGGATCTTTTATTAAAATAGTCGCAGCGGCACGCCTGCAATAATAAAATAACAACTATATTATCGTTTCGCGGCCACAAGGTACTGCTTGAAGAATTACCTTGTGCACAGCCCTGGGCCACCACTTACAGTTTTTTAACGGCCAACAAAGTTTGAACACAGGCACACTTCTGCATTTTAACCAAATGCAAAAGCGGATTCGCCGCTGGGTGTCAACCCTGCGATTTTACCGAACAGCAGAACAGAGCAGCAGAATAATAACCACAATGCGTACACTTTATTGGAAGAACAACTACTACAACATAATTATTATACGGGCTGTTTTAAAAGCCGTGAAATATACTTACGTGCGGTCTGTGCCGGAAGATTGTGCGAAAATGCGGACATTTCTAAGGTGATAGCGCGGAATTAAACACCAAGCAACTAAGTAAAATAAAGAAAACATTTTTATGTTCGCTTGTTGTGCGCAATGGGTAATTGCAACATTGAAGGCTCTCAACGGCGAAAGCGAGCTCAATTTTTAACATGTGACTCCGCATTCGAGTTTGAGATATCCAGAACGAAAAACACACTCTTGAAATATTGTTATAGGTTGGCTTTTCTATGCTCAACAGTAATCAAACGGCGTCACTCGAACGTAAAACCTGTTGACGTTGTTTCTTTGGCGACACCATGCAGTGGTTCTCACGTTTCACATTAATCAAATATGATCAATGTCTTATGTGAAAAAATCAGCTTGGAGAGCGTTGGAAGGCATTTTTCTCACGTTCCAATTTTCGAACCGCGTTGCCACTTCAGTCATTTTAAAAAGCAGGCTTGGTTTCGAAATCGACTGCCTTCAATTTTGCAGTTTAATCTAGCATCCTTAAACTAACAATTAAAAAGTTTGTTTAGCATATAATTGTCTTTTAAAACCGCTTTATCGAGTGGATAATTTTCGTATTGGGGTACAATAAACCTACGAACACTACACAGCTGTATCTTTCCCAGATTTTAAACAAATACCTCTGTCAAAGAATTTGAAACACGCTGTACATTCCTTCCGGGATGTGGAAGGCAGTAAAATTAGCAGAAAGCCGCAAAATAATTCCATTCTTGCTGTAGACGCTACTTATGCTCTCCTTTAATTTGTTTCTTCACGTTATCTTCTTACATAATATTCTTGCCATTTGCAGCGAAACAATGTCGTGAATATCCTGGCCTTCAGTGCGCGAAACGTCGCTAAATGCGCCTTGTGCTCGCCATCCAGTGAGTGTGTTTTCGGCCAACAGCAAGCAAGCACGGTATTTACGCTCACGTGGACGTGAGCACGAACGCGCGTCGCATGCTGACACGCACGCATTTGGACAACCCCTGCTTGTGGCCCTGCAGTATGTCGCCGGATCTTACGCCTGCAAACGGCGTGGTGCCAAAGCGATACGCGCTAGCGTTCCGTGTCTTTCCCGAAAAGGCGCTCGTTCCGCGCGCTTCGCAGCGTGCCGTACAATATCCGATGGCCGCCGTCGCTACTGCTTCCGCCTGCCGGAATTGCGCGCGCTTCACCGCGGAAGTGCGGCATTCACGCGCCGCTTCTGGTTCGGCCATTGTTAGCCGCCGCCGCACGCCTCTTCCCCGGATGCTAATTAGAAGCGGATATTCATCGCCGTCGGGGATGGGGCGGTCTCTGTGTGACAACATGCTAAAAATAAAAATAAAAACAAAACTTCACATACGAACGCAGCAAGAGAAAAATCGAGGCTGGAGTGTTTGCTACGCTGTGTGCCTTTAGTCCGGTGCATACTCAGCACTGGAAGGCTGCACTGCACTGGAAGGCTGCTTTGCCTGCAAGCTTTTAGAAAGCCCATGTATTTTGGCATGATGTATCTAAAATTTGTTGGGCCACCGCGCCGAGGGTATCCGCGTTTTCGAAATTCTAAAAACTGACGTGGATATTACTTATCGTGGGCTACACTCCTCCAAATAATTAATGAGCCTAACTCTAAGAGCTAGAAATTAATTATTCAATATTAGTTCACCAACCTGCTAGTCGGCACGCCTTGGATGTATTCCGGTGTACGGGGCTGCTGACAGTGCTATGCCGAAATAGCGGTCTTCTAACTAAAAAAAACTTCTCTTTACATATTGTGTAGTCTTAGGTGAAAATCCCTGTATTTGAATGTGTCCGCGATAAAATGTTATGTTCGCCATATCTTTTCGCATGCTGTTGTATGGGGGGCTCAGTCCGCCGAATTATTGAGGGTGCTCCTTCTGCTTATTGATAAACGCAATGTAGGGCAGGAGAGTACGAGGACAAAGAACGGAGACGAATGACACGAGCGCTACTTCCAACCAGTTTTTTTTTTCAATGGAATTGAGGTCGTTTGCTTTTTAGCTGCGTATTGGTGCCTTCAAAGAATTACTTGCGAAGGTGAAGCACATTTTCAATACAAGACTGGACAGAAACAGGCTCTCACCTCTTGTCCAGCTTTCAACTAAAATTGTCGCTTCAATGCCAGGAAGCTTTGTACGTGTCCTAACAAAGCCCCAAAGTCCTGCTCGAAAGCTTTTTCGTGCTCCGGGCTCCATTTGTCGGTTCTTTTATCTTTGAACTTGTCTGTTCTTTTCATTTGCTTTGCCATTTTTTCGCCCCGTTATTCGTTGGGAGCCACTGTTTCAATTGCATCGTTCATTTGACGATACGAGGGCTCCAAACAAAGGCGTTCGCGGCAAATTGGTGCCTGTTGTCTTTTATTACATTTCGCGTTCCTATCTACTGAAGTCGTCCTTTTTTTGTTGTATGTTTTATGAGAGCTTTAGAAAGGATATACTTAGGTTTTGTGTGGAGTGATGACTTAGAGGACGGACCACATTGCAGGAAAGATCAGCTAAAGACCACAAAAGAAGCGAAGAGAGCTCCTTTCACTTTCGCAATAGAAGGCTCTATGGGGCCTACTCGATCCCGCAGGTATGCTTTCCTGGTGTCTTTAAGGGATGGTACAGTATTTAGTTGTGTGTGCGAAGCAGTTCAATGTGACTTCAGTCCAACTTTTATCACTGTGCATAATTTTTTCGTTGGCCACGTTAGGTATCTTTGCTTGATTTTATGAGCTTATTGTTTTGTTGCAAAAACCTTATCCAACGACAGTTGCAGCTTTTTCACGTTCTTCGGTGCCAGACATTGGACGCGTGTTTGACGGCGAAGAGTAAACTTGTACGAAATGACAAAGAGGTGATGTGAGCAGGTATCTATGTGTGCCGCAAAGCGTTAAGCACTGCGACGAGCAGTTTATTAAGAGCATAAATTATTTTAACCTTTTTCAACGCACAAAGAACGACGCGCTAGGGCGAATTAATTGCATGTTCTATATCTTCTGCGGCATGTTGTATTGCTTCAAGTCCGTTGTTGGAAGGCTGTCCAAGTTTAGCTTTTTCGACACAGGTTGAATATTTGAAGGAGCGTTGCAGTATCTTTTTAACGTTGTATATAAACTCACTCAATTCCTAAACTCTTACGTCTAAAAAATCTGAGCAAAATAATACGCTTCTACATGCAGCAGGGAATCCACAGTCATGCTCGAAAGTTAGCGACCCCTTTCCGGCGACTTTTCAAACATGCCCCCCCCCCCCCTCTCCTCGTATCACGCGTGTGCATATCTGGGTTTCGATTTGGCTATAGGTTAGATTCTTCAAGGCGTAACACAGCCTCCGCGGCCGTGGCCAGTCAGCTGCGTCGCGCCGGCGAGTGAGGAAGCTCCGCCTCCTCGGGAATTCCCGCTCGCGTCGGCCGCACGGCGGTGGCGACAGCGGATGTGTGCTTTTAGCGTGCAACAAATGACAAGTGGACAGAGAATGGCACAAAGGCACTGAAATTCAAAATTTTATGCCGGTAACTCCTCTTCTACTAAAACGCATGAAATTATTCTTGCTGGATTAAATTCCTGAAGCGGCGTAGTTTAACATCCCAGGCATAGTGTAACTATACTGAATAGTATTTGCACGGATTCTTTAGGACCATTCATTTCTTTCTGCCTGTATGAACCGCATCGCTCGCTTCATGTTCAACGTACCTAGCTAAACATAGAAACCCATATTGTTTTCGGATTCTCCGGTGCAACACTGCTAAAGAACAAAATGTTTTTTGGTTTTACTTTGCAGCTATCACTTTCGCCTAAACGGGTGGCGTCCGGGGGAAAACGGTCATTTTTTGCCGGGGCGAAACGAGATTTCCAGGCAGCGTTCCAAAACAAAGATAAATGCAAAGTTCAGACATCTTGCATCCTTTCACCTCCTCCTCTTTGCCCGTGCGGCAGCAAACGACAGAAAACTGATATGATAAAAAACTCCGGGCAATAAATTTGGAGCGCTGTTGGTTCCAAAAATTGTTCAAAAGAAGGAAAATAAAACGTTGAGGCGATCGGGAAACAGGTGTTTGGAGTAGAAAATATTCGCTGTGCTCGAGTTATTTCTTTTTTCGTTATTTTTGATACCCGCCGTGGGTGCTTCTTAATCGCTGATGCGTCGCGGTATGTTGGCTTTGCTTTTTATTTTTATTTCTATTTTCTTCGCGTGTTTTTTTTTCTCTGTCGAGGTGCTCTTTATAACCAGGCGAAGACGCGCACTGCGTTTGTTAGGTGGCGACTGTGCTTTCGCTGCGACACCGCGCAACGCAAAGTCCCGAACTTTCATCTTTGAATGCTACGAAATGTTTTGACTCTTTGAATGAAATTGTTTACTCTGTTTTGTGAACAAACGCAGTAGAGACGCCGACGTAGATCATCACATCCTTTGTGCCAAGGCACAGAAATGCTTGCTTTCCCTTATATCCTGGAAGGGGCCCAGATGGATATTCTGTGTGGGTGAATTTTGGGATGATGCATAAATTGCAGCTTTGCAGCATTTTCATCAAAGAAATCAGTCATTTAAGAACGGTCAGAAAGACGAACAGAAGCAGGCGTGAACTTGTCAGCAGAGAGTGGAAAGGCGATCCACAAAGTACTTGCTCCATGCTTCTTTGCTCTATGAACTGCTAGGGTGTTTTTTTTTTAAATTTTCTGGTCCTTTTCAGGAATCTTTCATTAAACTATTAGGCCAAGTTTGTGTCTTGACAGCGGGTTGATGGCGGGTTGTATGTTGGTGCGAACAGTCTACCAGATGCTAGTGGAGGCGGTCTTTTCCGAGTGCACTACAACAAGGCTGGTCGCTCCATATTGTATGCCTCTTTTCAGACATCACAACAGTAGTCAACATGGTACTCCTCACCTGGTGATGTTGATGCTAGACTATCTATCCCGAAACTAAGGCAACACGGCTTTGAGTGAGGATGCTAGGAACCTCATGCTAAAAGTGAAAGAAATAAGCACTTTTGTCCGGCGTCTATAGCACAACCACAAAATATGAGAGCGAAAGTGAAAAGGTAAAAGATGTGGCTAAAAGGGACACGGAGGAGAAATTGAAGTTGGCTTGTATCGATAGAATACCAGCTCCTGATCACAAAAACGCCATTGTTACTGAAAACAAAGCTCTTGTAAGGTAGAAAATAGCAAGAACCAAAATACAGGTATCGCCGCCTCAGGCCAGTCTCGCAAGTACAAGCGTGAAGACGTCTTGGGACAAGAGACGCCGCCTTGGAGGAATTTTCCTTCCTACATTGCACTGCGAATCTCTGAGGCTGACAAAGGAAGGTTGCGCGGTTCAATATTGAAGTAAGTTTTGTTTTAAAAACGATAGTGCACTTTTACCACACAAGGAAGGCAGACAAAAGACAAGCTGAATGTTGGAAGCAAAGAAAACCGATGCTTGGCGGCGCCGCTGGCGGCCAGGAGAGTTTCGATTTTTTATGGTGCTTCGCGTCTATGAGCTTTGCGTGCCACGTGGTTTTGTTTTTGACGGGCCTCGATTTACAAGCGCCGAACAGCAAAGGAACCCCAAGTGCCGCTCCAAGTGCTGGTTAATCTTTGAAGGAGCCTTTTAAGGCTTGTCAGATGAGCGCCACGGTCGATGAAAAACTATAATGGCACGATGGTCGGTGATCGTACAAGGCAGTTCGCAGTATAAAGAGCACTTGTGTCTTCGCACGCTCGCCCGGCGAGACATTCCCGGCTGTGCCAGTCAACTTCAAACTACTTAACGGAAATCGTATATTAAGGACGGGAGACAAGCTACAAGGCAGTTAAGAAAAATTGCTGATGGCCTAGCTCTGTTAGGCCAGAATATACGCAGCGAAAGCGCGCAGATTTCGGCATCGGAGGTGTGCATTCACTAGACGCGCCATTATTGATGGTTGCGCCTTGAGCCGACGTGGCAGAGTGGTAACATCACCGCTTCAAACGCAAAAGGCCCTAGTTCGATTGCGAGCCTCGGCACAGAAATTTTTTTAATTCAGTGAGTGGGCGGGGGGTTTCAGTGGCTCCCGTAGATGCCACCACCGAATACGTTGGTTAGCGGTTAAGCGCAGGCTCTGTTAAGGCACGCTTATGCTCCGGCGTAACGCGCGCTCGCGCACTGCACGGCGACGTCACGTCGGCCAAAGCGAGACCCTCTATACTTCAACTGCACTTGACCGCCGACGCGTTCGGCGGCTTCGGCGCACTTTGACCGCACTGGCGGAGACTTGGAGCATGTCTGTATTTCGAGCCGAGTGCGCCATCCGCCGCGAGCCCGGCCAGACTGATTCGGCTCCGCGGCGAGGTGCGAGTTTTGACGTAATTCATTAGCTTCGGCAGTTGGGCAGAGCTGTTCTTTTCAAGCTCTCGGCTAATTTAATCCATTCACAGCACACATCAGAAGGTACATGCAAGTGGGCGAGAGAGCCCGATCCAGTGGACCCGTTGGATCTAGCGGAAGCCGTTGAAGCGTCGTGAACCAGCTTTAGTTTCAAGCCGTCAACTTTAAACAAGACCGCCCTTGAGCACCGATTCGTTTTTTGTCGCAAAATAAATAAATAAATAAATCAGTTGGCCCTTGCAACCGTGGGAGATCTCGACGCCGCCTGCTGCACCATGCAATCGCGCCATTCAAGGAATCACAATCCGTTGGCCCCAAAGCCCCGGCCGGCCTCCGATGGGCGCAACGCGCCAACCTTGTCCTGGCCCCTCGAGACTCCCCGCACTGGGGTTATGATATTTAGTTTGCAGCGGCTGCTCACCGAGGAAGGGGGAAACGACCCGCCGGAACCTAACCTAACCGTGCTCCCTCAAAAGCATCGCATGCTCTGTGGGGCTGAGGTCGCTGAAATGCAGAACTACGTCGTCGTGTTCGGAAACGGGATCTATCGTAACGCTGGCAAGACGCCGGTGCAAACGTAAACGAAGAGACGGTAGCGACCCCCGATAGATGTGTTCAACGTGTGGCGGTGGTAACTTTCATTTCGGCAGCTGCTAGACCGCACCGATAGCTACCAGAAATCACGGAGTCTCCGTTTACGTCACGTTTCACGTCACTCCATCCTGTGACGTCATAAGAGTTCTCGAGTTTGGATCGGAACGGCGGGAAAAATTTTTTCAACTTCGATTCCAAATTTCTTTGAAATAAATGCATCTTTAGCTCCTGGACCAGCGGTAACAAAGCCATGAAATGCCGAACTATCAGATTTTGCTAACAAAAAAAATTTGATAGAGTTCTCAGTGTCCCTTTAAGGTAAAGCCTAGCCCAGCGAAATAAAAAAAAATTGGCAGTGGCTTAGCTCAGCTATGCAAGGGTATACGTAGCGCAAGCTAAGGCATAGCCCGGTTAATCTTGATTGCAAGTCCAGGTTAGTCTGGTTGTCTGGATAGTTGTTGTCACGTGGTTCGTCACACGGTTGGTCACGTGATCAGTCACGTGGTTGGTCAAATGATGCTTTGCGACCACGGCGGGAATGCGAGCACGGCGAAACTGCGAGTTCGTGGCCAATGTAGTTTTCGCTACAAAACTGGAGCGGACACTTAAGCTTTACACCTTAAGTATATGACGCGTTTGCGTTGATGAGTTAATGCCTATATATGCCGAGTGGGTCATTCTCAGCTTTACATTGATAGGTCCCTGGGATACCCCATACCATTCCTTGCGCCATGGTGCAGCGATTAAGGAACGCGCCACTGCCCTGCGATGGCAGTTCCTGCCATCCGTGGGGTTTGTGCGACCAAAGAAGCTCTTCCGGAGCAACCTCTCACGACCAATCATTAACTGAACTGCCACTTGCCACGGGGGTCAGTTTGCTCAAAATCCGGTGGGCAGGTTGTGATGACGCCACAAAGTCACGTTACCTAGGTGGCCCACCTGGCTTGCTTCTCCGTGTGGTGTGGTGACCACCTTAGCCACCCACGCCACCCTATTTTTCGTGCACAACGCGGACGACGACGCCGACGACGCTGTATTTTCTGCACGACGGGAACCTTAGCGTTATTGTGTTAACAGTACCGCTAGCGATTGCAGGCGGGAAACACGGCTATGAACTAAAGGCCTTTCTGCGTGTCTGATGCGCTTTTGCTTTTCGTCTCTACGTGTACGTTCAGCGCAGAGACCTTTGCGTCTACTGTAATGTTGCATAACCTGGTACAGTATCCAACCTGCACTTATTTAAAGAAGTGTACGTTTCCTGCTCAAAACTCCGAAGGGGTTAGATCTTGTTCACTTTACCTTCACGAGATGATTTGCTTACACTTTATCTCTCGTGCGCGAGGTGATTTGGCGGTGTTTTTGTTTTGATTTGGCATTTCAAAAGAAAGGATGACTTCATTTTTTTTATTTGGGCTGCAGTGGCGTTTATATCACAACTTGCGTCGTAACTTTAAGCTTCTGCGCTGTAGCTTTCCCACGTAAGCTTCTTACCTGCGTTCCCAGCTTCCTTAGAGCCGCCATAATTATCCGCGTTACGCTAACGCACGAGCATATCCTTCGTACGCAACTACTGTCTAGTACTCGCCATTAAGGCTGATTTCACGCATCTGACGCACATGGGATGTGGCTGTGAAAGCTCGGTGGCAATGCAGTCGCCTTTTATGCAATCTTATCTTTCTTGTGAGATAATTTTATTTCCCTATGCGTGCAGTAGTTGACCGAAGTTCGCTTTCTCAATTTTACGTGTGATGAGGCAGAGGTCGCGGCGAGGAATGAATGAAAAAAATCTTGATAAAACAGAGTGGGACACCTCTCAAATTCCGAACGTGCTTAACCACCTGAGGATCAGAGGCTGTGTTCCGCCAGTGACGTTTGTGCTGCAGCAAAGGCG
Source organism: Amblyomma americanum (assembly GCF_052857255.1). Lineage (NCBI taxonomy): Eukaryota > Metazoa > Arthropoda > Arachnida > Ixodida > Ixodidae > Amblyomma > Amblyomma americanum. Next base: position 214,880,467 of record NC_135499.1, read on the forward strand.
TTACACACATCATTAAAGAATCGTTCATACGCAGTTTATGGTGTGCATTGAAATCACAAGTCAGGGCTCCGGCCATCAAAAGTTTTAAATGACGAAATACGAATTTAAAAAATTTCTTCGGCTAGCTGGGAGCGGGAACCAACGTGCGGGAATTGTTTGTGGCTCCAGGGATGCCTTGCTGCCTGTTGCGTGATCCAGGAGACCATTGCGCACCAATGGGGCGAAGAAAGACGCGACTCAAAGGCACAGCTCTGTTTGGTAATGCAGTGCATGTAGAAACTGCTTGAACTTAAGTCACGCGAAGAGCACATTTTAAAATTGGTTTGCGCAGAGATGAAGCGCACATGGCTGTACAAATCTGCGCAAAGAAGTTTTCATTAAAAATAGGCGCAACTACAAAACCTTGGTAGCTGCCGAGATTCAGTGCCTGTGCCGAATTTCAACAATTTTGCTGAGGCCGCTGCCGTTCGTGATTTGCGGATTCTTTACGGATGCATAAAGTGCTTATTCCTAACGCGTGAGTAACGCAAATGCACTCAGACGTGAATTGGACGGCCAAGTATTCGTTGTTGGGATTATTTATCAGAATGTAAAGTTCCAGCAGCAAGCTGATATTGAGAAATTATGAGAGCTGCATACAGCAATTATTCCGCACCTTATGCGGGTAGCTATAAAATGCTATGACAGTAGCCTTGTACAAAGTTTATCTGCTACATGGAGCGAAAGAGTGGACGTTTGACTGCCAAGGGTGTTTATGGTGCCTTCAGCGGGCATTCTATCGTACGTCCAGGATTTCGCTAAGAGCCGGTTTAGCGCATCCAGCACACTGCTGCTGAAGTACCGAGAATCACTCGCTGGCGCTTGCATAAAACGTTATGTTCTGTGGTGCAACACAAGTGACGATTTCAAAAGCTATTCCGAAGCCGTATTTCGAGCGAGGAAAAGCAAACGCCAGAGTTGCAGGCGATGCTTCCTACATATTTCGTCATCGTGGCAGCCAGCTGGGCCACTTGATGCTTTCAGCTTACTGTCGATCAGAAAAAAATAGTAGCTTTTTCTCCATTTTTTGTTGTGTTAACTTCTACTGTGTGACGACATTTTCATGACCAGTGTTTGCAGTCGTTCTAAATCTACAAGGAGATTCTTTTCCTTTAAGAATAGCTCCTGTTTCTTCATTTGATATTGGGCGGATGTATGTTTTCCCGAGAAACACAAACCATCACCGTTTTATAACTCCCATGTTACTGCACACTGCATAAACATTTGTTGCGATGTTTTGGAGAATTTCCCCAGGTGGAGTTGATTTGTAATCAGGAAGTAATGACCATTAGCATGCACTCATGCACAGCTATGCGGCTAGAAAGGAAAGCTATAGAGCTTTCGCAGAAACTTCGCGGTTAAAGAAAAATTACTCCTGATTTGGGGCTTGAACCCGGGACCATTACCTCTCCGGAGCAGCCGCTTTACCAACTAATTCAATCAGGACGGGTAGGAGACGATAGGGCGAGAGCTATTTGATAGGTGAATGTGAATGAGCAATTACTCCTTAAGAACATAAATATTTCAGGTGCACTTTATGTTTGCTACTTGGTGCTCTTCTCAAGAGTCATCTTCAGTGTGTTGCGTTTTATTATGAATTTTGATATCTTGAACAAAAAACACTGCAGTGAAACAAGAATGTGAGGATGTAAAATACGCTACTGAAGCTAAAGTCAAGTTGAAGGCACCAGACGGAATAGGCGCATTAACATAAAAACAAACATCCTTGGGAGAGAGGGACGGGGAAGGAAAAAGCAACACTCGGTGGCCGGAGCGCAGAACTAAATGTGTGAACAAGATTTCGCTCTTGTCTTCACTCATTCATTTTTTTCGTTCGAGTTCCTCGGGTAAGTTTCTGCCAGGCTGTGTCGTAAATACGCGTTTCAATGACGCTAGTTGGGCTCGCCACACTTGACACGACCACTTGCAAAGAACCAAAGAAGGAAACAGAATGCAAAGAAGTAGACAGGGGCACCTAGTTGTTTCAGACGATATGAAGCGAAATGTCACCGCAAGCTTCGTGCTTTGTTCTGCTTTATTAATGAGATTAAAATTGTTACTTAGTCAAGTCGTGAATGCCAGGTCTCTTCGGCAGGATTGTTGGTTCTTAAATAGAAATAAATTCGCCAGCAAAGCTAACCACGTTAGAGGACCTTAACATTTATTATTATTGTTTCGTAATCTTACAAGTTAAACTTCCGCACCTTGGTTACATGTTATTTTGCGAAACGTTGAGCTTGCTTGCTGTTCTATTTTAAAATGCAAGATGATAGTGTATCTAATTTGGGAAAAGCGAGTTCTCAAATGTTCTTCCAGATAAGCTCTAAGGCTATACGTTCAAACCCGAAAACACGAAGCCTAACTCGATATGCGTTGGCATCTCCAGGATATTTTGCTAGTTTTGCTTTACGGTAGGTACTTTTAATACTTATTCAGCCACTTGCAAAAATAAATGAACGAGAAAATTTTACTTCCAGTCGCTGTTCGCACTACTTATCGCCAAACCTTCCTCTTGCTCGACACAGCAGGCAAAACCACATGTGCCCTGAAAGATGGACAGATGAACAGGTGCGAGAATTGTATCAAGGGACGCTTGTCACTCGACAGTTGACAGCTGCCGTTAAGAAGCTTGAGGGTTATCACACCACCACCAAGCTACGCACATCACAGATCGACCGTGCCGTCTGTCCTTGTGAAGCGTGCTTTGCCACAATAAGAGTCTTATAAAGGGGAAGCTTGTGGCTTTAGGTAAGGGGAAGCGCAAGAATAGCTGACTACGAAAAAAAAAAAAAGGAAAGTTGCCTGATTACGTCTGTCAAGAAAATCAGAGGTGAAATAATTAAAAGAAAGAATAAAACTGAACATTGGCAAAAACTGAACACACCAGTGCATGGAACCTCACAAGTGCAGGCTGAATAATTAGCAGGAGCAAAAAAAAACCAACGTGTTATCCATATCCATTACAAATCAAGAAGCTCCTTTGTTTTTCCATCGCTTTTTTTAGAGGCCAATCCAAGTGGCCTCTGATAAATTTTGTCACGTCGCCGAAGCTCATCACTATTTAAGCAAGAGGTGTTCAGAGTGTATTCTCCGCAATAATTCGATTGTAGCACGTCGTATCAGACAAGTGCTGCGATCATCCGAGAAGATTGTCTACGAACGTCGGAAATGTGGTCTCGATAATGTGCCGTATGTACTTCAGTTACATGGATAAACACAACTCTTCTGATCCTTTTACAAAAAAGGAGCTCTCATATAATGAAGGAAGGGGAACGGGGGTGGGGGGGAGGGGTGGGGGGGGGAAGTTGTAAGCAGTGCAGTGTGCACTGGAAGGGGGATCAGAAATGAGAAGTGTGGGAGTTTAGTTGTTTCTTTTCGTGAGCCTGATGAAAGGAATGAACAGGACCGGAAGAAACAAAGATGGCAGTACGGTCCTTCGATGGCCTTCAGCGATCCATCACCACGCGACAGCCTCACGAGCATGAGCGCTCGTCGCGTGCCTGGCCGGAGCATCGTGCTGAGAGTGGTGCGGCGTTAAGATATCGTGGCTGGGGACGTGCCCACCTATTGTGCCCGTGGTCGTATTGTCTGCTTTGCGGCGCAATGTGGAGGTCGCATGAGGCGCGCAGCTCCTTCGCCAATGCAGCTGCGGGAAGGTCGGATCAGCCGCAGCCCACTAAGCCGAGATTCATCGTGCACATGAGCTTGAGAAGAGGCGCTGGCAGCTCCAAAATACAGCTATATATGAGGCGGAACGCAAACCGTCCCAACTTGCGCGGTCCAATTAAATATCTGTGCGAGATGAACGCAGCATATATTCGGGAGAGAAAAACATTTGAACTAGCTCCCCCCTTGGCCGTGTCAGTTCCGTCATCGAAGCCGCTACTTGCCAAATGTGCGCTAACGAATGACCACCGGGCTCGCAAAGTCGAGAAGCATCTGGAGCTCTACTACCGTGGTTGGACCTTTCAGCTGAGATGTTCGTTCTAAGGAGTAGCTTCGCAACTGTAGCTTTATTTTTTACTCTAGAGCGTCCCGCGATTGGGAAGTATCAGCGTTGGTAATCAAGCAAAGTAGCTATCAGTGTGACATTTTTTTTTTTTTTAAATTTAGGTCTGATATCAATGTTATACTAGATGCGTACAGAAGCTGCAAAGTCATATTTCGTTGCATCCAACGGCGGCACTAAGTGGCCCACTACTGCTGAGCTGCCGCTCTCCTTCCACGAAAAGCTATTGCGATGGAAAAACTTAACGAGGTCGGTGCTTTGTATCAATCTACATATCTAACGCCATTTTTAGTTTTGTAGCGATAGCTACATTACGACAGCATTTAGAGCGTGCAGCGCCGCCACGTGGTTGGTCACGTGACCAGCCACGTGGCGCGGAGCAGCTGCTGCGGCTGCCGGCGGCGCGGCGCGCCGGCGATGCAACAGCTGTGCACATGCGCCGTGTCAAGTGGGACGAAGATGAAGAAGGAACGACCAGGGAAACGGAGCGGCGGAAGACTGACTTTACAATTGAACTGAGCAAGTTTCACTCGGCAAGCTGTAGCTATCGCGTCACTCCAGGTTTAACCAGAGCTAAACCATCGCCAATGTTTTCTTGCAATCGAGTAGACTACCTTCAGGGCGGAACCTTATGCTAGTAGGTTTCTTTGAGTCATAAGAAAACAACAGCTCTGCCGAGAAGTACAAAGGAAAAACGCGACAGGGCGTGCGCTAATAGCGAGACCAGCCGCCCGGTCCACGTGATTGCCTGGCTTTCCCACAGACAGCTCTGAGAGGTCTTTGCGCAAGGAAGACGTGTGCCGGACGCCTCGTGTCAGCGGCGACACGAAAAAGCTCTCGGGTAATTAGGTCTAGCCGCTGTACGGCACTGAAGGGGACACCGACAGCCCTCGGGACGCCTGGCGTGCATTGCGCCGACCAATACGGCACTCTTGTTTGTCCTCTAACCTCGCCACGTCGGTTTGGCGCTGACGGTGCCTGATAAGCACAACTGAAGGGCATTGGTATATGCGTGTCGCCTAACATTCTATAGCAGCTAAGAAGGATTACGCTCAATCATTCTCCAGCCCCGGGTATTAGCGTGGCACTGCATGTGCGCGAGTTGACAGCCACTTCATACCAGCTTTATTTCGAAACAGCTTAAATTTTTCCAAGAAACGTTCAAGGTGAGTGAGTGAGCTATTTAGTGAGTCAGTGAATTAATTAATTAATTAATTATTTGGTTAATGAATGATTGAGTTTGTTAGCGTGTTAGTGAGTTAGTTACTGAGTGAGTTAGTTAGTGAGAAATTATGCTCGACGACTCTGTTACGACGGCATTTAAGGCTACCATATTTTAGCACCATCATCACTACTTACTAACCGTAAGGGTCTCATTGGGGACATTACTGAAGGGGCTGGAACAGTGGTACACAGTAGTCATATGTAAATATGAAAGTGCAAATATTAAAAGAACAGAAAAGTCAGATTAACATGGCTAAAGAAGAGCAACAAATTCCTTCTATAGACGGTCTGAAAGGGCCTAGAGACCCACCACCCCGGAGACAATGAAGGAAAGCAACCGAGACAAATGGGTCGCGTGAATGGGGTAGGCTAAAGTCCCACACCTATTTTTTCCTCGGGTACTGTCCTCTGCAGTGGTGCCTCGATTATGGGTATAAAGCCTGCCCCTTCCCAATTTGTCGTTGACTTTGAGGTACGAAGTGGACAATCCATACTTTGCAGCCCTTTTTCTTTGATTATAAAGAAATTCGTAATGTGGAGAGGAGAGAAAATACAGCTGAGCAGAAGCGCAATCTAGAGTTGAAGTACGAATGTTAAGCTCGTTTTAACTGCCCTTAGAGCGGCGGCGGCAGCAGGAGTACCCGGGAGCCGTCTAAAGAGTCGATGATACCCACTCGGAAGAATAAAATGCAAACAAAGCGACAGAAAGTAAACAAAAAGAAAACACAAAAAGTACGCCACTGCTAAAGCGCGTTAATGTCCAAGGATCGCGGGCGAGAGCTAAGCAATTGTGATATTTTTTTTCTTGCATTTATCGTGGAAGCGGCCTCCTAAATCTGTCGTTTCCCAATCGGCCAAATTACAGCGAAGCACGTCGAGCCGGCGTGTCATATTTCACGCCCTCGCTTTCTGGGGATCCTCTTTCTTCGTGATAATGGGTAATAAGGACAACCGGGCTGTCCGAATTGAGACTGAGGTTGGGAGAGAAGACGTGATGGTCCTCCGGTGCTGTTGTGTTCTTTCCCTTTTTCTCCGATTCTTTCCAGCACTTTCTTCTTATTATTTTTTGGAGAGCCTGGGGAGGAGGGAACTTGTCTTGTTTGTTCAGCGTTGCCCTTCTTGCTTTTTCCGTTTCATTTTGTCCTCTATCTAGAGGGCCACAGAACGTGGTGGTCTGCGCGCAGCCTGTTTTCCTCGTCTCAAGATGCAAATGACCAGCCCGATCTTGCTTCCTCTTTGCCACTGCCCAGTACGTGAATTAATTCCCCTGGCCCGAACAGCAACATTTCCATTTGAAATCCTTGTGGTCAGGCTGCCTGTGTTTCTGGACTATTTTCTGTTGAGCATGGTTGTCTTATCTTTCAGACAGCACGGTTGTGGCCTTTTTCAGAGAAATTTCTCTCTCTCTTTCTTTCTTTCTTTCTTTCTTTCTTTCTTTCTTTCTTTCTTTCTTTCTTTCTTTCTTTCTTTCTTTCTTTCTTTCTTTCTTTCTTTCTTTCTTTCTTTCTTTCTTTCTTTCTTTCTTTCTTTCTTTCTTTCTTTCTTTCTTTCTTTCTTTCTTTCTTTCTTTCTTTCTAAAAAGTTTCTCACACAGTCGCTCTGACACCCGCTAAAAGCATATTCTTTGCATTCATGGTTTTCCTGTCCAATGCGCCAGACTGGTGCAGGTGAGAGGCACCGTTTAAGAAATTGTCCAGGCTGTCGTGATTGCCGCATTTTTTCCTTATTGCCAAAGAGGTTATTTCTAGAAAAGAAAAAATGGGAACTATGGAAATGAGTACCGAAGTAGAAGCAGGAGAGGTCTGAAATATCGGCGAACATATCGGAACTACTGCAAGGTAGCGCAATTTTCTTTTATCGCGAGTTACTGAATGTCGCACCATCTTGATTTGCATGTTACATACAGTCATGGACAAAAGTTCAAGGAATACAAATTCTCGTAAACAAATTGATTGCTGCCGTGTCTTGCTAGGTAGTCAGTAGATATTGGCTGGAGAAGAGTTAGCACACATCTTGCCTCAGGCTTCCATATTTCTCATTGACTTTCTGTTGCTAACCCCGCAGAAACAATTTTTTTGGCTAAGCCGTATCTCTTAAACGATTGTTGTTGATTGTATATGCTTTCACAAAAGCTACCACGTGCATGCCCTAGCAAATCGAAGCGTCCTTCCTCAACAGGAGATTCTCTAAAAAAAAATCTTATCCAAGTAAGCACGGTTGAAAAGGCAAAGAACCAAACGAATAAATGAAAAGTAAACATTTCTTGACACTTCAAGTACAGATCTCACAAGCAGTGCAAAGTGAGCATTTGAATATTGCACAGGTTTCATAGACCAGTAGTTTTTATCAGTCATCTTCAAGCTACAGCTTTTTTTGGGAACTTAGCACGGATACCACGTAGTAATGCAAAACTGACCACCTGAAGCAGAGATGCAGCCTTATATAAAAAGATAGATTACTTTTGGTACTTAAGTGTCAGAAATATCATGCCATTAGGTCATTATACTCTCCCCAAGATTTTCTCTTTAGACAGGCTTTTAAGACATCATGCTTGAGCAAAGTGTGAGTAATGTTGCGCCAGTGGTAACAACGTCAACCTTGCCTGTAGCCATTTCCCAGCTATCGGAGCAGAGTTGTATTTATAACCTGCGTTCACAACCTGGTAAAGTGTAGCGCACATGAAGAGCCTAAACGAAGCATCAATGAGACCAACCACGACTGAAAGCACACCTTTGACATTACGCAACTATTCTCTTCGAGGATCAATGAGTCGGTCAGCTCTAGCTTGGTCTGACGCTCTTCAGGAGAAAATATTCACTTTACATGAGAACTGATATTCCCGATGCTGCAGTACGAGACACAGTTGCGAGCGAGACACTGCTTGCAAAACCTAAACCGCAGTTTCGCTTCACTACGCCAAGGCCTGATCAAGCTGAGTAATGAATTAAAGTGCAAGCAGTGACTTGGATCGATGTGCGGGAACAATACCCGGCCATCATGTGAGGCAATTTTGGAACTTACTGATAAAACCAGTGAAGGGAAGTGCATAATCAATTTTATAGTAATGTACAGGGGTGTTAACCTGATTTCTCTGCCCTCTTTGACGAATTTATCATCTACCAGTAGTTTTCTTCCTAAGGAAGTCTCACACTTCTCCGAATCGATTTGGTAGGCCTTGTGGCACAAAGAACACAGACAGGCATTTGGCGTGGCACTGTGGCGGCACGTCGATTATTCACAGCTGTGGAAATAATTTCCGATAAAAGTAGCTTGTCAGGCCAACTGATAGGTGCAGCTTGCATGTTTTCTCTAATACCAGGCTAGCCCATATTATCTGCTGTCGTAACCTGTCCAAAGAAGGAAAGGAGGAATGGATGCAAGGCACGACAATATAGAGATATCGGCGGCAATGAAGGACGCACAACAGCAAACAAGCACCATGGCTGCCGTCAAAGGGATTAAATAATTAAGTTGGGCTAGTTGGTGCTTTTGATCCACAGACTGCGACACAAAGAACACCGACAGGCATTTGCCGTGGCACTGGGGCAGCACCTCGATTATTCCCAGCTGTGGGAATGACTTACGATAAAGGGAGCGTGTCAGACCAGTTGACTCTGCGTGTGTCTCTCCTGTCTCTTGTCTCCTGTCTCCTGTCTCTCCTGTCTCTCCTGTGTGTCTCTGCTCTCTGTCCTTTGTGTGTATTTTAACGCTAGTAAAATGTCGCAGTCTGTGGCCGTCAAAGTGAACACGGTTGGGGCGGGCAGTGCTCGACCTATGGATAAACGCTCTCTCTTGGCAGGGACCATAATACCTTCACCACCCACTTCCCTTCTCCAGTTTACCGACTGAGTGAAGCATTGACCTCTTGAATATACACAAGGCAACCCCGCGGCACGGGATGCGATAGCAATCGCGCACAACCACAACAGAGAGACCAAAAACGACCAAAAGAAAAAAAAGAATTCAGGTTTCTCTTTGTTCCTCGCTTGCTAATTGTTATATTTCGTCTTTTTCCTACCATCCCGAACAAACACATTTTTTGAGGAGTTTGTCCGTGCACGCAATTATGCAACACAAGCGCTGTTGCCGTTCGGCAATTTTGCGTGGTACTATGCTTGTCCTTTGGTGAAGAGATGTCGTTGGGAGGCTTTGTCGGCCTGTCCGAAGCCAGCGACATGCTCAGTGCCACTGTATTACAATGAAACCCGAAAGAGACAGCCTGAGTCTTGCTTCTGTGTACATGCTCTCGACCGAGAATTCATTTTTGAGAGCTTTCACTGAACAAGATGACAGCTTTATAGCGCGACGTGAATACAACTTTGAACATACACGACTCTCAAAGAGACGCTTTGCGAACGAGTGAGGACACAGCTCTAGATGAAAGCAACAAAGACGAGGGCTTTAACGAGGAAAGCAGCTGAATTTCATTTATTCCTTTGTAATTTTTTTAACGCCTCGATATATATACTCACTTAAATTTTAAATTTTTGATCGTTAGAAAGCTTAGAAGCTTGCGTCAATAGAAATATATGCAGTAAGCATGAACAGAAACGTGACATGCAATTTTAACCGCTTCTATTTCATATGCGCAGGTACGCCTACATTATCGTCGCAACTCCTTATGCCGCAATCGTTGGGCTTTTTGAAGTTTTTGTTATAATGCCGTGCCATGCTTTACTTGTAATATCCCTAACGCTGTTCGAGGAGTATCACAGTACGGACAGCGCTCAGTCAAGCTATCTATGCTGACAGCGGAAAGAACTCGCGTTTCGTGTGCAGTATGCCCAGAAGCCATGCCTTTTATAACCAACCTCTCATTAAATAGCCTGGTATGAAATCAATCAGTAGACCTTTGTACCATTAAATAGATCGCGCCAGCAGGCACTCGTAGCCCCCAACCTATTGTTCCGCAAGTAGATTTCCGAGTGCGAACTCTCGTGCATTGCCAGTGCAGAAACGCATCCGGCGTCCGACCTTTTTTTGACAATGCTAAACGGCGGGCAGCCCAATTTTATGAGGTGATTAGGCGTTATCTTTCGCCCATTACGTTCCAACCGCTGTCCTCGTTAATCGACCTCAACGTACACAGTCGCCTGCTCCGTATCACGGTTCGCGTCCAGTTTTTGATTGGTTCAAAGTATCCCCCGTCATTCTCCCTTTTAAACCTCTCTTGCAGTGCTGCAGGAAAAGTAGAGCACCTTCCTCTGGGATAACACAGGTCTTTCTCTTTAATGACCATGCGCGTAATCGTCTTTGTTTAGCAAATAACAACGCAGAGATTTTCAATCTGCGCAACTCCCATGCACGCCTTTCAGTGGCAATCTGAGCCACGAAGAGGCAAATACGGAGGCAAGGAATTAAAATAAATGATTAAGAGGCATGCCTCTGCTTCGACGCACATTTCTCACGGCGGGCGGCGACAGACGAGGAAGGAAGCGGATCAACGATCACTTATGGGAGTGGCCGCGGCGACGGTCTCTGGCCTATGCTGCAAGCGCGAAAAAAAAGCAAACAAACGATGCGGTTACAGAGCAAAAGAGAAAGCCAGGCTGTCAGGGTCGACCTCGGAGAATAAAAAAAAACTGAGCGCAAGGGCATAACGATGCTCCCCACAGACGCCACAGCGATGCGAAAGGGTGTCAGAAGGGAATGAAAGAGGAGTAGAAATTTTTAAAAGACAAGACAGGGCTCCGTGCGCTATGATTAAGAAGGGAGGTTGTATGCATCTGAATACGAAGTAGCCTTAAACAGAAGAGAAGCACAGAGCCGTGAGGAAAAGGAAGCAGCGAATGCATAACCGAAAGAACAGCAGCAGGCAGAGAAAACTTGACGTGTGAAGGAGTGGCATATTTTTGTTTATTCACATGGCGCGGCTTCCAACGAGTCCACCTTGGGCTGTAGCCAGGGTAATTTAGTAACGCGACAGTAATCAAGCGTGTACATCGTGGCTGTCTGGCTGGCTGGCTGCTGGCGAATAATATTGGGGGAGGGGAGGACGAGTGAGCGAGTTTGAGCAACAGCGAGTAGCAGCACAAGTCCAGCTTTTACAAGACTAGAGAAACGTGAGTTCGAATAATGTAATCGCATACCCAACTCTTTTACCTGAATTCGTCTTTATCAGAAGAGTTTTTGTGGCTTTTTTTATGCAGCCGTCAGGGCATGCTCTTCGCCGTACCGGCGAGGTACCCCGTCGCCAAGAGAGCATGTTTTGAATGGCTACTTGATTGAAAAGCATGGGCAGCCAGAACGATCGCGCAGCTTGCACCGGATCAACCCAGAGCAACTGCATGCTCTACATAGGCCACTACTGCTCCGCGCCCAAGGAAATAGAACTGTAATACTACGGCACCACTACCAACATCCACAAAAGAAGAACACGAACAATGCACCCCGTGTGCTGTGCGATGTCAGTGCACGTTAAAGATCCCCAGGTGGTCGAAATTATTCCGGAGCCCTCCACTACGGCACCTCTCTCTTCCTTTCTTCTTTCACTCCCTCCTTTACCCTTCGCTTACGGCGCGGTTCAGGTGTCCAACGATATGTATGAGACAGATACTGCGCCATTCCCTTTCCCCCAAAACCAATTATTATTATTATTATTATTATTATTATTATTATTATTATTATTATTATTATTATTATTATTATTATTATTATTATTATTATTATTATTATTATTATTATTATTATTATTATTGTTATTGTTAATATTATTATTATTATTATGCACCCAAACCCACAAAGCCCGACGTCGCTTAGCCACCAAAGACATGACGCAGAACCGGTGAGAAAAGGCGACCCATCTGTGTCTCCGTTCCATGTCCCTTAGTTTTAAATAATGGTGTTGGAGGGCTTCTCTCCGGGCTGCCAACTAGCGGTAAAGCGGTGTGCGCGCGGACACCTCGAGCACTGTTGCCGTATCGACTTATGCAGTGCTGTGTGATTTAATTGACTGCAAGTGGGGACAAGTCACGGAGAAGCCATCGCGACAAGCCCTGCTGCTTTATGACCTGGCCGCGCAGCACGCAGGTACCCTAGCTATAAATTGCCCCGTGCGTCGTTAGGCTGCCCCCTTGAGCATTGAGCAAGACAGTTAATCTAGAGGTAAAATCCAGATTTGCCTTTTCAGGTGAAAAGAACGTTCCGACCCTATTGTAACTTGTTCGTCAGTGCTGACGTCAATGTCAGGTCGGCTAGATCTTGAAGCAGGTACAGGGGCCATAAATGTTGCTGCGCTTACTAGCAAACTCCTGTTCTTGCAATTTATTCCCTAGGACTAATATATTTTTGGCGAGAAGCTAACGTTGCTCGCTTCATAATAAGTCTCATTGCTGTTTTCTATAAAAATGTTTTTGTACAACGAAGTAAGCACTCTGGCGCATATAGAACAGTAACAGATTTGTCGCCCTTCTTGGAACTTCATCCCATCAGTGAAGCAGCAATTGACTCACTGGTCATGGGCTACTACAGGGATAGATTTTTTGTATTTGGGCTCATGAATCGCTAAACCCCGCAAAGGTTACCACCAAAGGCGAGAGCATTAAAAATATTACGCCATAGCAAAGCTGTACATGCCTAATCATTATAAGAAATAGCTTCGGAAGGCAACCAGAAAGATACTGGAACTCTCGTGAGTTACAGCAGACTTGGTCTAAATGCAATAAGCAGTCATCGAAAACTGACTTATTTCCTTATTTATTCTAGTACGAGGTGCAGTCGGTGGCATGCTATCAACAAAAAGTGCCGCAAACATAGAGAAATGGCACATCAAAAGAAACGCGGACTATGCTCTTCAGAGTCGTCGATCACGCCTGTGAGAACGGGATAATCGCTTCATTCCTCGATATCAATAATTAGCGTGGAGATAAAAGTGGGGGATATTATTTGGTCAGGCCTCGATTCAGCGAGGTGTTATAGGTGGGCTCAGCCCACTGCAACCGCGGTCCGGTGATTTGCGTCCGCCGCGAACCCTGGTTTGGGGCTCCTATTCTGTGACCTCATTAGACATGCTTGTAATAACCCCATTTTCCCCTGTTGGCTCCTAATATACTTAGATAGGAATAAATTTCTGAAACAAAAAAATCGAGCGCATGGCTAATCGAAAGGTAGGATCGCACAGTTTACGAAGCAGTGATCTGGCGTTAGATATTGCTAATGCGCACCTTTGTCATTTGATTGCCATCAATAGATAAATGGATGGAATCATCAGCAGAATTCATATATAGTTATCAAATAGTGCCGTTATATCATTCTTCGCTTATGCAGCAGCTCTGCTAAGCACGAGTGCTGTGATAGCGGTACTTCGGAACTTCAATTTACTGCTACCTTGAATGTTCTCACATAGTGATGACGGTTCTGAGAAAAAGAGGAACGCTGACATACTGTACAACGAAGTGCTTATTTGTGCAAATCTACGCCCTACAAAAATTGGATTCGGCGGCGGCAACAGCGACACATGTACATGGTTGTCGCACGTGCATCATTGCTATGCTGAACATAAAGACGATAGCAAGCTTTCCATGCGAAAGGCTCCTAAGACGCCAAACACAATCTCAAACGTCGTATAAGTTACCACGCATGGCATTAGCAGTTTAAGAGCAGTTCGGTCATCAAGCGTCCTGCAGAAAAGGTAGGCTAAGCCTCTGGCATCAGCCCCCTTCTTTTCGTGTGTTTGTGTAGCGATCTTTATTACGAAAATCGCTGCAGAGCCGGGCCGTGTGGGCCCCTCGATTCCGCGAGTGTACGTTGGGAAGCAACATTGTGCAAATCACCGTGTTGGAAGGCATCCCGCACGCGTTGTGTAACCAAGCTCTTCACTGCTACAGACGCAGGTCAGCGATCAGAGCGATGCAGCTTTAATGAATGCAGTCACCTCAACATGGATTTCTTTTAATGACGCGTGAAACACGGCGGCCCGGGAGGAAAGAAAGAACCAACCGAAGGGGTCAGCGCGGCAGGGCACGAGATGAGCGCCCTTGGAGGATTGCGCGACGTTTTGCGCTCCACGTGCTCGGGTGGCCGGGATTCGTTGTGGAATTTGTTGCAGAGTGTCAGAGACTCGGCGCCGAGTGGGGCCGTCCAATCTGAAAGCACTGCACACAAGGCTGCGTCTCAGTGTTGCCGATGGAATGCCAGTGCTTGTTTAGACACGTGTCGCGCGTGCGGTGCACGCTGAAGAGGAGTGCAGTGGCTGACGAAAGGGGAGGAATGGTTGCGTGACGTCATCCTCGGCTACTCGAGCGTAGCGCGTCGGTGTTCGTGTGCAGTTGCGTCACAGTTCTGCTCGTTGCTGATTTGCATACGTGCAGGCCTTAGCGAACAAATAGAATGGAAATGAATGAGCGCAGTATGATGCAACCGTTCCTTTCGAACCGGATCAGCGCGAACTCTGATGAGCAGAGTCTGCAGCCTTCGTTGCTCGTGCTTGCTTATTTCTTTCTGCATGCGGATCCTTTCGTCGAACTTTCAAAACGGAAAGAAAATACGGGCCGCGTACGCAAGTGGGAGTTTGCTTGAATAATGCATGCCCCCAGTTGAAGGCTGTTGGCCGAAACTTTCGATTACGTATCATTGCTTCTCAGCCTGGTTTTTGAAAAACTGTAAGAAAATAACCCAGAAAGATTCTATGCTGCAAATCCTAGGCGCTCTGTCTACCGCATAAAGAACCACGATATGCCACGTTTATTTAATTTTCGACAAAATTAGAAAGTCGATGTGTAAGACCATGTTCTTCCATGACGCCGTGGTTATATGATTCAGGTTTGACACTAATAGTTGTCATAGCTACATCAGTAAGTGTGCTTACTTGCTAGTGTCTGTCTTTTCCATTTTTGCGAAATATGGCGCACATAAACTGAGGCTTGTCGCATACCCTCATTGGATAATCTGTACTCCAGTACCTGGATACATGGGGCTAAGTTGCAAAAGGATGAGCCCAGGCCAGCGTTTACGGGGAATGAACATGGATCTACCGCCTAGCAATCTCGAGTTGCCTGCCGACTAGCATTTAGTGGCAACAAATAAGCGCAGTAAGGCCTTCTTTATATGTGGGTGCTTCTTCGTTGCCTCTCTTTGCGCAACACTCATCGCTCCCAGGGCATCTTGCACTGACAATATTGCCACATGCATTTCACTTTTTTGTTTAACCTTTTCCATGCTGAAGCGCTGGCTTTATGCTTCCATCCTTGCGCAAGACAGCGTTGCGGAAAGAATGTTCTTTTCTTGCTGTACTCATTCTTTTTTCTGTTTACAGAATTACTTTAGCTTTAAATAAAAGCTATTTAGACGGCCACGAATAAAGCTGAATGGAAGTATGCTTTTTGCGTACGGCGAGAATGTGACCTTTCCAAGCGCGAGGATTTGACTGCCGAAAGTGCATTGCTTTGTAAGCTACACTGCCGCTACCCATTTTAGCAAAGACGTCCGATAAACTGTTCGGGTTTTTAAGTTCTTTGCTCGAGCGCTTTGATCGCGATGGCGTTTTTCTCAGTTCAGTTTCGTCGCACTTTACATTTAGTAGCGTTCACCGAGGCATCAGAGCTAGTGCGTGGTAATAAATTTCATCGTCATAAGACTACTACTGCATCAAAGAAGAGGCTAACAAATCGCATAAAAACAAAGAACGCTGAATGTTTACTGAAAGCGGCTTCAGAGGCGTATTTTACAATGCTACTTTTCTTCTATTTATTCTTTTGATTCTTCGGCATTTGCTGGCCCCGTCTTGTATAAGGGAATCGAGATATGCTTTCTGCCTACTAGCCCTGATGTTATTTGTGTCAAGCGATGGCAGCGTAGGAGACAGAGAATAAATCGAACAACGAATCGTTAAAAATGTGGCCTCTGGGCTAGTATAGCATTCCAACGAAATTATTATATTGGTTGGTTGATGTTCAGGGAGTGAAAAACGCAAACAAAAACAAGAAGGTTACCGCTCGTTTAGTCAATTTTTTTTTCATTTCTGTGTTTCGCGCTACTTCAGAAACATGGTGCAAATCCTTCTCCTTTCAGTCATATTCTTGCTAATATATTTGGCCACTTCAGCGCTCACTCGTTGTTTGCTGCACCAAACTAGCTGCGCTACAAATGCTAAGGGAACCTTCAGTCAGCTTCGAAGCTGTTGTCCTTCAGGCGCTGCTGATTTCATTACTGTTGAATGTTTAGTACAAACTGCTTTAAATAGTTTTCACAACAGCGCCGAAGGTACCACTTATGGACCAAGGGCGTAGCTAACACGCTTGTGAAAGTGGGAATTAAACCTGTCAGTTTTGTAGTAAAGTTTAAAAGTGTCGCCCCTGATTTAATGCCAGGCTAAATTATACACATATAAATGAATAAATTGCTGAATCAGAGAGTCCTCGGAGTTTTATTGTTTTATAGACCACGCGAGGGATCGCCTGCACTCCGGGTGTTGCCCACGGCTGCTCTCTCGGCTGGAAAGAGCCCCCTCCGTTCGCGTTATAAATGGGCCCTCGGCGGGAACCGAGCAGGGGTCCAGGCCCTCGAGGAAATAGGGTCCCTAATAAAAGCTTCGCTTCGCCTAATTGGCAGCGTTAGCAAAGAGGCAGCCCTCGCCTCGGCTGCGCGTTTCATCTGCGTGACGGATGCCACCGCCAGTCGTCGCCGCAGTCATATTCCCCAAACCTTTGAGGCCCAGCTTCTGACGTTTTGAGCACAAACGGACGAAGACCGATGGAGAAGGGCTCTAATACCCCTGTCACACGGGCCTTTCGAGGGCCCTCGAACCGATAGTCTATCGACTCAAAGGCGATCGAGCGCTGCCATACGGGCAGTTTCAATGGCGATCGAGTCAATAGCCTATCGAGTCAACGGAGTAGCGCAGAACTCCATCGAGATTTCGAGGGCCTTCGAGCGCTGCCCAAGGTTGCTAGCGTTGCTTCGAGCGGCACCAAGCGCACTTTCGTACACGACACATTCACGGTGCAAAAACATAAACAAACATTATTCGCATAAAATTTAATGCAAGCAGTCTGTAAAATTATTTTAAAATTATATTAGACTTGTTTTAAGCGCACTAAGCGCATTAATTTTGGATTGCTTGCGTACTTAACGTTTACAACATGGCGGCACCCTGCCCGCCCGCTTCACAGCGATAACAGCTTCGTCGCTAATCCCTCAAAGCAATATCGTGTTCTAAGCTGTTGTATTCGATTCGATTTGCCCATTCTTACCCTCGCATAAGGTTTCAAGAGACAAATAGCTCTTGTTTTTCAGATATCATGGCGATTTCCCAGGTCTTAAGCCTGACGAAGCAGCGCTCCGACGCAGTTGGATTGGCTGGGTTTTGGCTCGTCTTGTATTAGAGTGGCTACAGCAGTGTCTGCATATGTCCGTCGCGTACGTGCAATTAAAAGGGTTTTGAACGACTTTCGCGTATGCGTGTATTTCAGCATTTAGTATACATTTATCAAATATTTTTGTTATTTTTGAAAAATCCAAAGTAGCGATTTTGGCGCCACACATCCGTGGCGTAAGACACGAGAACCATTTCAATGGCCATTGAGATTTGCCGTGTAGCAGCGGCGAGTTCGATGGCGATTGAAAATCTCGAAGACCCTCGACTCGAGGGTGATTGAAACTGGCCGTGTGACAGGGGTGTAACTTCCAACGCCTCTTCTGTCCCTCGCATCCTGCCCCCCGCTCCCCCTTTCTTCTAAGTTTTTTCTCCACCTTTTCTTTTCTTTTCTTTTCAGAGCATCCCATGCTTTTACTGCTCTCTCCAGTTTCCTTTCCCGGAGAATCACACCCGGAAGGAGGGTGAGAATTGTCGGGAAAGAATTTCCTCATCTATCCTTCCGTGCTGGGAGGACAGCATGACTAGAATTCTGCCATTCATAGAGAGATAAAAGGCAAATGCTTCGAATGGTTGCATAGACCGCTGCCCGCCGCTCTTTCCGGGAACTCTTATCGGTGATGATTTGGCGCAGGAAAACCGTTAGCATTCCAGTCGAAAACCATGTAATAATTGGGAGTTAATAAATGCGCGTTTAAATGTCAACGCTGGTTAAAACTTTCACACGACGAGTGATTGCGCTGGAGGCCTTTCGCGGTTAGATACGTGGAAATTTAAATTAGGTACCCTGGTATTTTTAATACGGTTTATGGTTTATGGGGGTTCTAGGTCCCAAAGCTATTCAGGCTATGAGGGACGCCGTAATGAAAGGCTCCGGAAAGTTTGGCCACCTGGGGTTCTTTAACGTGCACAGACATCGCACAGTACAGGAGCCGCTTGAATTTCGCCTCCATCGAAATTCGACCGCCGCGGCCGAGATCGAACCCGCGTCTTTTGGGTCAGCAACTGAGCGCCATAACCACTGAGCCACCACGCTAGCATCACTTGGCGCGGTGAGTGATTTCAGCGATCTGTGTGGGCTCCTTCTGAGCCACACACACACACACAAATAACAGAACAAAACTACCAAAGGTCGGACTAAAACCCAGGAATTTCTTGTGGGAAACCACATGGCCACGACGAATATTCTTTAGGCATGGTAACTGAAAAGATGTTATATTTAGTGCTGTGTTACTTGATGGTTAGAGGTGGACATGGTCTGTGCGGCAAGGCAGCAGCAGTGGCGATGGAACTTTCCATGACGTCATCCTTGGTGGCGTGAGCGAACAGAGGGCGGCTGACGTATATAAACTCCGCCTTCGTTGACGCCATGGAAAGTTACCGCGCGCCTACCTATAAGACCTCTGCGCGGCACCTAGTCGCATCAGCCCCACGCGAAACATGCACCAGGCAAAAGGGGTAGCTACTTGGCGCGTCTTAACATCACCACACCCTGATTGGACCCTGGCCACCACCTAAAATTTCAACTTGATATAAAAGCAACAACAGAAGAAGAATAATGCTGTGTGAACAAGACGGTGGTGAGAGTGGTTCAGCAGTAGCTAAGACTATAAAAGAAAGTGTTTGCAGTGGCCAACGAAAGGTGTTTGCTGTGATTTGAAAAATAGCCAGGTAGTCTTCAGCATGCTCAACTGCTTGATTGCGCATTCAAACATAGCTCTTTCACAGCATGACCTGAGATTTTTTCTTGCTTTGTTGCATTGATCTCAGTCTTGCATTCGCAAGAAACGCGCACTCAGAAGCATAAAGTGCCTCATTAGCCACACCGCAGATGCCTCTAACCTCGTTCACTATTTCTGCTGCAAGCTGAAAGCGTTCTCATGCCCAGACAACAAATTGTCGAATGGTAGCTCATTATCCCCAATATTGGGTCATATGCTAAATTTGTATTGAGCCTTAGCGTAGACTACTCGAGATAGTGGGTTTTCACATTTCTATTGCGGTAGTCAATGTTAAACATTCTTCCTGATGTGCTGCCCGACCAAAGTTCCTTCAGTTAATATATATTTTTAGTTAATAGTGTAAGCATTACACATTTCTAACTTCTGCTTTCTGTGCGGTGCGTGTCGTGTTTTACTGTTCAAGCCGGAAATAACGTTAATGGCTGGAAACTGTACTAACTAGAACCTGTAGTACATGCTGTCTGAACCATTCCTTGTGTTTTTGTAAAAAGCTCAATTTGGTTTTATTTTCGTATTTTTCTACTGCACGTTGAGCGCGGGGTTCGTCGTGATCTGTTTTCTCGTATCACTCTGCTTATAGTGTGAGAATCAGCACAGGCATGCATTAACACGTAACGGAATGGAGAACACTGGAACGCAAGTTAAAATTAAGATGGCGGAGAGTTGCTTCACCCGAATGTTCGGAACACGACATTTCTCGAAGCACAAAAGGACTTAATTCAAGAACGCGGAACCGCAATTAGATGGGAGCGAAAGGACGAAGTTACAATAGAGAATGGTCCTTTACCTAATCCTATACGTTCTTTCTACCTCATTTTTATTCAATTTGACAGCTTCACGTTGAAATCCACTAGAGTATTCTTTTAGTTCCCACTCGACTGTTCAGATTCGGATGTTTCGCGCAGGCTTCCTTCGCTCGATCCTGCTAGTTCTCAGCAGAAGGGCCGGCCGAGTTAAGAAGCAGGCGGGTAGGAGCCTTGCTGAGAGGCTCATTTTATTCTTAATTATTTACTGCGTCGTCTCCTGACATAGGGCTGCCCTCTTATCGGTTCTTGTCTTTCTTTAGGAGCACTAAAATTGTGTCGTCTGGAGGGTGTTCTTTCACATATAGGCTGCTGAAACGAAAGGGTTCACAGCCAATACATAGTGCGGAAAAGCAGTAGCCGCTTATAAGAGCAGCTACATTTCCTTTACAGATGTTGGGGGGGGGGGGGGGGGGGGGAGTCTTCCTTGAGAGGCACGTTCTTATCCCATTGTGTTCCCCGGAGTGTCCACTCAACGTCATTCTGTTCTGACGACGGTACAGTGTCCTTACGTCCGGTTTGACTCCTCGGTTTATCGGTAAGTTCTTTTTGAACGTCGATGTTTGCTCTAAAGCAACTCAGAATACAATCTTAAAAAAGATACTAGACACCAAAGATAAATGCTAAAGGTTTTTCGTGTTGGTAATTTTAGGTTTAAAAATTACGAGCATAAATTCACTTCCAGCTAGGCGTTTAAACGTCGATTATGACTAAACAAAACATCCCAGAATGCAACCTAACAGGTAACAGGCCACCAGAGGAAACGATAAATGTTCTGTGGCCTTTTATTTGCTGTTTTTTCAAAAATAAAGCAACTTTCCTTTCTAGGTGTAGATCCAAGCTGCTGTATTTTACGTTGAAAAACGCACTGTTAATCAATTTTGCCGCAGAATTGTTTTTAATTATGCTGTCAACGCTTTCACAAAATTTTTTGTATTGTTCCCTGGGTGGCAATGTTTATTTTATTTTATTTATTCCGCCAATTTCCGGCACTGTAACATTGATGGTTTGGAAACACGCGTCCGCGTGCCAATTTCGCTTGCCCTGCCTGCTTGTGTGGCATATTATCTACCATTTTCTTTTAATTAAGTTACTTTCTCTCTCTTGTGATGGTTATTATTCTTTTCCTTCTCTTACTTGCTCAACGATTAAGATATTTACACTGTCTTTCAGTTTCAATAATTTTTGTTTTGACTTTCTCTCAATGCATGCTGCTTCTTTCCCATCATATCCAGCATGAAATTCTTAAATGATGGCACATTGTTCCCTGAATCACGCTAGTGCTTGTCACGTGCTGATACTAAAGGAAGAAGAAGAACAACCACGTCCTAAGCCGAGATCACGACCATGGAGGCTGGCGTCTCTAGCATTTCCGGCATCATTGCTCCCGGGGAGCCACCGCAGAACTTGCGCCGAGGCTCGATCACCGAGCTCGAATCGAAGCACAAGGCGGACTACGCTCCCGTATTCGTGCCGGCAGGCGCCATTATCGTCGCGCTGGCCCTGCTGCTCTTGTACATGGTGGTCGCCTTCATCGCAACCGCCATCTTCGGCAGCAGTGACTCGCCCGGCGGCGTCACCGCGCTGCTGGGCGCCTCGGCCAAGGCGAGAAGCCGCATCAACAACGGCGAGCTGTGGTGCGTGTTCGACGCACGCTCGATGCCTAAGAACTTTGCCTACCCCGAGTCCGGCATATGCGACGCGTTCGTTTATTGCTGCGTCAAGCTCAACGGGACGGGCGTTCACGTCGACAGCGGGACCTCCCAGAGGCGTCTCGAGGAACTGGTGCGCGCTGCCAACAAGACCAGGAGCCAGGGCAGAGCGCTGCTGTTTAACGCCAAGGCGTTCGCCATCGTCGGCCGCAGGGACGGAACGCCTACGCTGCTCAAAGCGCCAGGTTCCGTTGGCGAGAAGCAGCTGGTCACGAGGATAGTTTCGTGGGTCACACACGCCGGTCTGAGCGGCATTATAATGAACTACGACAACGACCTCACCGGTGACTACTACACTGTCGTTCGCTCCCTGTATATGCACCTGCACCAACGAGGCCTCTGGCTTCTGCAGGTCTTCGACTACAACAACGAGGCGGACACCTTCTCCGCAGGGGCGTTCGTGAAGAACCGCATCGTCCCCGTCGTGAGGATGGGTCATGCTTATCTGCAGGACGACATCGGTACGCTGGTCTGCCCAGCCCAGTACGAAAGCGGCGAGCAGGCCACATGGTCCTTCGACGTGGAGCTCACCGAGTACGTCGTGTTCAACAAAGCCAGCTTCGGCCGCGACTGTCTGGACAGGACGTTGGTGACCGCGTCCTTTCGTGGCTATCACTACAACATCCGTGCTCACGATCGTAAGGTCAAGAGAGTGGGCATCGCATCGTACGCGTCTATCTGCGCAAAGCAGCGGGAGCCGGACGCCTTGTCGCACATGTCCAACACGACCGATTGCCTGGAGGTTCGTCGAGGCAATGACTGGTTCTCCATACTGGGACCCAATTCGACTCGTTTGTTCAAGCGGGCCTCGAAATTCCTGGGGCTTATAGCTTTTCACGCCGAGCAGGATGATTACGCCGGCCGTTGCGGCGACCGCTTCCCGCTCCTCAGGGCTGCTAAGGCTCAGCTGAGGCATCACTCGAAGAGCTGGTCAGTTACCTTGACATAATGCTCGCGCAAGAAGTTTCGCGGCTGAAGAAGTGGCATGAGAATTGCTTTTTGCTGACAACCGTGATTTCAAGATAAGTAAAGTCTGCACAGAATGTGTACATGTTTCCCTCCTTCCTATCCTTAGTTATTTTTACAGTTAGCTGTCCTTTGCTCGTTCCCCAAAAATGTGGCATCTATGCCGCCGTCCACATAGCCATGCAAACACCTTCCGGTGGGTGGCATACGGGCACCTACTGGTAAAATGTATTTCACACCTACGAACCCTGCACCGCCAGCACCTCCCAGCACGTACCTCTGTGCTGGGTGGTGCAGGAGGGGCAGGCTCGTAGGTGTGCATATGCTGTAACCATTACGCTCCCCCTGCGCTAGGCTAGTGGTTAGAGCGCCCATTATAATAATGTGTCACCTTTTCTTTGCAATCACAAGCCACTTAACTCTTGATAATTCTCTTCCAAACTCTCAACTGTCCTGTGATTTAGCGCTCACCGTGACAGCCACTGGCAATACACGTTTCTCTTCATTTTATCCAAGAGGGGAGCATTTCAACATCATATGGCTTTTGCCTTGCGTATATATGCTCATATGTGTGCATGTGTGTGTGCACGCGCACTTGTTTGAGAGACTGAAGCCTGGGTCAGGACACACTCCCTTTATTCAATTTTATTGCCTCATAGTTGGAGACTTCACATACCCTTCCGTCCTTTCAGCTGCAAAATTTATAATCATCAGGCGCCCATTAGTACCTCGTTCTTTAACACCGTCTACACTAGTTTTCTGCCATTTTCTCAAACAAAGAGGCGGACAGCAGCGGAAGTAGCCGCGGTGTCCTTTGTGCCCCAACGGCACCTGCTACAAAGTCGTTAAACGATCGCTCTCGCTTTCCCACGGGGCTTGGGAGCACGGCTAATGTGAGCCACTGATATGAGGTGCATAAGCGCATTGGATCCTCATTTGCTTGATAAGCAGCGTCCTTATTTTCTTGTTCTTTTCCTGTGGCCGGCAGTAGAATGAATGTGTATCTTGAGTTATCTTTAATTCCTGCTATCTGACTGTGGAGCAGCTGTGGAGAGGTAGGTGAAAATGCTTTTGCTCTTTTCATCCTTTCGGTTAAAAGCATGAAGACCGTAAAATATGGGAGGAAGGAGAAAGTATTGTTGAAAAAAACTGAGATAGCATTTTCTGTCTAGAAATCTCCTATTACATGAACTATCCCAGGTAATCTAGATCTTTTGTATTTGCATCGGCTGCCACCGATGACGAGAAAGAAGTACTCTGGTGCACCATATGTACTCTAGCTGTCCCACACTGTCGACTAAGCGTAGACTCTTAAGGAGCTGGCCATAACAACAGTTAAAATGCCTCGCGCAGCTAATGGATGAAGAGAAGGGTATCTGCGCATGGTCTTGCTCTTTTCTCCCCTTTTTTCTTTTTTTGCCCTTCGCATGGCATCGTCAAATTCGCTCGGTAAAGTGCAGAAGAAAGAGTCTGTGCTGCGCTATAATTTATTTTGTACCAGTGAAGAGGAAGCGCAGAATGGCTGCTGGCGATTGCTCATGAAGAACGCAAAAAAAAGTGGCATTAGAGAGACTTAAAGCTTTCAACTGCGTTGTCGGCAAACGATCTGCTTCCAACTGTGCCTTGAGCTGTAAATTCCGTGTTTACCTCCCACAGAGCACACGTGCAGGACCTAGATTACCCCCAGAGAGGAAAAGAGAAGATAAAGAAGGATGGGTTGAGAAAAATGAAGAAAAAAATCTGCAAAATAAATGTCGGCTCTTGCGCTGTTCCTCATTCTCAGCTCTATAGCTTTCTCGCCTGAACACCTCATTTCACAGTACGCATTGAATGCGCGGGAATAAGAGCCATGCGAACAAAGAAATAACAAAGAGGCAAAGGCAAACACTCCAGCCAACTGAATTCCAGAAAGTATAATGCAGGAGCCGTAAATCTAATTTGTTCGTTTTTACTGCTCGCTGGCTCGTTCGCCTCAGTGCTTATTGAAGTCTTGTGTATACCTTAAAGCAACTGCATCGTGAAATGAAGGCAATAAAAAGGAACAGAAAAACTTGTTATAAAAGAACGAATATAAGATGATAGAGCGATTTGACGTTGCGAGAATGCTTCTGAAGCTGGGATCATTTGGGCTTGGCGCAACAAAGGCCTCTTAGGTGTTCAAGAACCGCGCATTTTCTTTGTAATATTTCTTATGCTGGCTTCCTCTCCTTTCGTTTCTTATTTTCTTCTTCTTTCTTCTTATTTTTATGTCATTACGCACCAATGCACTTGCCGTCGACAGCCACTTCGGCAATATTTCAGAGCGTTCTGGTCTCTGTCGTTTTTCTCGTTAACGTGATGGACAGAAGGTGAAGCGGACACGCTGAAGCACTCCAATCCAACACTCAATTCAAAGAGGTCCCTTGTGCAGTTTTCATCAAAATACACAGGCCTCAAAATTTGGTCTTTCGCCAGACGATGTGGATAGCTGCGAAGCTGAGGGAAGCTGTAGTCTTCACTCATCCGTAGGTTAGAGGTGCTGGAAGTGCTACATAAATTCCACTAAGCGGCGCAGCCACAAATGCAGTGCTCTGGGCGTTTAACGTACAATTTACGCAAGCTCAAATTGAATGCCATAGCGGAGATTTTCTTTCCATTGGTT
The DNA here is from genome assembly GCF_052857255.1 of Amblyomma americanum. Taxonomy (NCBI): domain Eukaryota; kingdom Metazoa; phylum Arthropoda; class Arachnida; order Ixodida; family Ixodidae; genus Amblyomma; species Amblyomma americanum. The sequence goes on from NC_135499.1 coordinate 214,905,913, forward strand.
TCATGTACGATTCTCAGACGGCAACAGCACTTAAGTGTTTTACGAAGCAGTTTGATTAGCAGAGCAGTCAGCCCAAAAGGTAATAAAGCGTGTACGCCGAGAAAGTAAAACGATAAAAGTCGCTTAAGCAATAGGTATTGTTAATGAGATGCAGCTGTGTTTTGAAAACAATGCCATATCTTGGCTTTCTTCCATACTGTCCAAATAGCTCTTCGCATATAATGAAACTAAACGTAACGCTGCGATCCTCCAGCCCCCCACTACAATCCTGGCGAGTGCTCACTTCAGATCGGCGTGATAATTATACAATTGCTGTCACTGGCTGCATTCTTTTGACCGAGTGGAAAGCCATGCTAACGCAGTCGAGGTACCGATTTCTTGCGGGCTGTCTGTTCGAGATTCTAAAGTTAAGATAAGTGTTTGCCACGTATTGAGAATTTAAAAAGCTTTTTAAGATCTATTAAAACGCTTGCTTGTTGCACATTTATGGCACGGAATGAAAGGAAGGGGCTCAATTCTACCTTTTCTCCACTTCCATAAATAAATTCCTAATATAATCTTAGAATGCGCTGTAGTTGTAGTTTTTCGTATATGGTCGATCTCATTTTCGTAATAGCCGCCGTGGTGGCTGAGTGGTTACGGCGCTCGGCTGCAGGCCCGAAAGACGCGGGTTCGATCCCGGCCGCGGCGGTCGAATTTCCATGGAGGCCAAATTCTAGAAGCCCGTGTACTGTGCGATGTCAGTGCACGTTAAAGAACCCCAGGTGGTCTAAATTTCCGGAAACCTTCACTACGGCGTCTCTCATAGCCTGAGTCGCTTTGGGACGTTAAACCCCCATAAACCAACCAAACCATTTTCGTAATTTCAAAATAAAGGTTGATTCTATTATTTTCTATAAGTACAGGAAAAACAGCCACCCAAACAAGTGAGCTAGCCCTATTTGTACAAACATACGGTCCCTATTCAACTCGGGGAGCTTATTCAGAACCGTCGGCTCACATAAACGTTCGCCTTACAACAGCATCGCAAACGGAATCTTGATACAATCTGTCAGCCCAAGTGTCCAGCAAGCTTTCCTATTTGCTCCTGTTACTGATGCGCACAAGTGCAAAACGCATGCCGGAACAACACGCGGCGCTAAGGCTGCGCCTAGAAAGATTTATTGTACAAAAGGAGTACATAGTCAAAAAGGCGCAGTACTGCTTCTGCGCCTTTCGTAATTGTGCCCATTCTCTTTGCTATGTCGAGTGCTGCTGCCGTACTGAGAAAAATAGCGCCAAGTAAGGTGTTAGTATGAGCGAAACGTTTAGCGCCATTCACTAACATCTCGTTCCAGCTGCACTATAACTGCACACTTAACTTGGTCGCGTACAGGATGTATCGCCGTCGCGTTGGGCGGCTGCGATGCACGGAACTAACGAGATGGTTCTAGCAAGTAGACACATCGCAGAGGTCGACACAGTGTCGGACATTACTGTCTCCTCCTCTACACGCCGCCACGCACGTCAACTTATGCTCCACTAAGCTATGCCCAGAGTGCGTTGTTTGTCCCGAGCATGCGTATATGGACGCGTGCAGGAAAGACGAAAAAAGCGCGACGGCAGGCAGATATACAAATTTGCTTCACCCTCTTCCCTCATCCCGATGCCAGGATATGCAAAGCGTTCGTAACTGACTGCTCAGCTGGCAAACATTGCGGCCGAGGCAGTGGGCAGTTTCGCGCTAGGTCGGCGTGAGGAGAACGGCGCGTGTGACACGTTGGCGCAGACAGGCGCTCATTAGGGCTCGTTTCACTCGTCGCATGGCTGCAGCTGCAAGGTAGGAGCGCCTGCGATCTGGCAGAATTAGGCGAACGACGCATTTCGTTCACGCACAACGCCGAGTTCCCGTGACGAGGCATGTTTACCGCATAATCCTCGTCAACTTCCCTTGCGCCGCGTTACGCACGCAGTCGTGCCTGTCTGCAACGCTGTCGCAGTCGTTATGCAATGTAGACAGTACGCGCCGCGTGCGCGATGATTGTCACGGCCGCCTACTTTCCGCCGGGACGGGACCGGAAGAGGGGGACAGTGCGGGAGGGATTCAGGAGAGAAGGAAGGAATGGTGAGTTCTACATCCCAGTGGTTTTCGTCTCCCTCTTCCCTTTTTCTGCGCTTCGCCGTGAGACGGTGGCCGCGATCCTTGTAGCGTTCTTTTGAGGCAACGCCGACAGTCAGCACACGCAACCTGGGATACTTTCATATGCTGTCCATCCGTTCGCACAAATGTGCCCAAGTGTTACGAGAAGTTGAAGACATTAGTGGCTTGCTTTGCCCTCCAGTCTCCCTTGAGGAACAGTGCGTCGAAAAACTCCTGTATATTTACGAACCTTTGATTATATATGGCTTTGTTTCTATATCTTTTCTCAATTTTTTTGTACTTGGTACGAAGAGTGCAATTCAGCTTTGTGATTGACAGCGACCGACTTCGTGGAGATAATTTTATTTTTATAGCCGGGCTGAGTCGTCTCCATGCGTGTAAGCATGATCAAGAGCCTGGCCGCAGCTTCGAGATCACAGATGAGTTCTAGGCACCGCAAATTTGATCCACGCATTGCGGTAATAGGTTTACAGACGCACTGCAGGACTAACTTAGATAGGAATAAAGGCTCTGCATTATTTCATAATCCTGTACTGTGAACATGGGAGCGTAGGTCGGAGGATAAGGTAATAAGGTCATCTTGGTTGGTTTGAAAAAAGATGGAGAAGATGAAGAAGTAGCACAACAAGTAGGATGGGATGGTCTCAGAACAACAACAAAAAGAAGCAGAAAACATGCTTTTGCGAGCTCGCAGAAGAGTCATTGACAACCATTCATTGACCTTAGCGACTATTCAGAAAACGTTACACGCTCAACAGCCTCGAGATCGCTTTCGCTCTGACGAGGGCTGCTTTAGTTGTAAGTGTATCCTCTAACATCGGCCCCAGTAGAATGAGCTCGACCTGCCCTCGAGCGGTTAACAAAGCGCACACTTATTCGGACGCTGATTTTCAAAAACGGGCGGATCGAAGAGAGCACCTGATTTAATCAATCCCCACACCCGTAATGTTGCGAGCTGTGAATGTTACTTGTTCACATATCTTTGTAGTGACACCCAAAACTCTTAATCGTGAGTGTCTGCCAGAAACACAATTATAAAGTACAAGAAACAACGTTCCGGCGTAGCTTTTGAAGGCGGGCACCAACCCGTAGCTAACTCGGCAGTGTGTTGTAGCCATGAACATTGTAAGTCGAGAAAGAAGCCAAGCAAGACTCGCCGTCGTTGAATAGATCTTAAAATAAAGCAGGCGATTCAAGATGGTGTATACTGCTGAGGGCCTGGCGCTGCAGTGACACGAGAAAATCAATAGACACGTCTCTCTTCTGAGAATTTTGTTGCAGAGATGGGGAGGGGGTAGAGTCTGATTCCCTTTGGAATTACAAGTCGCTATTGTTTAGCCAAAGCTAAAGTTTTGAGAGGATAAATGAGTCTAACATTACGTGTTATAAAATGGGCCGTATAAACTAGTATAATTCCAAGAATTGATATCCGCGGCGTATGCAACAGCTGCAGCGTTTATTCGTTAACGTGATTGCACAGGGGAGCGAGCGTTGTATACGTGACGCGCTGTGGCAAGGAAAGAAGCCTTTTATCGCGCCCGCAAATCCTCGTCGCCTCTGTCGGTAGACTGCACAAAAGGACTTTCTAACTTTTGCGGTGGCGGTGTCACCGAGGCACCTTTCCCGGGTTCCGACTTTCTTTATATGGAGTGAAAATTGCCTCCACGTACGACCTCCGACGCCTCATCATTAAAGCGCCGAAGCGAGACTTCCAGGTGTCCCGATTCGCGGCGTCCCTAATTTGTGCGTCCTTCAAGTCCCGCTTTCACCTAGACGCCCTGGCAGCGCAGTCTCTCAATATTGGCGAGCCTCTCCACCGTCTCCCAAATGGGAATTGAAAAGGGAGAGGTGGCGTTTCAGCCGCGCGTCTTAACGCCTTTAAGGCATGCTTAAACATTCTCCCACTTCACTCTCCATCCCTTCATCGCACGCTCGAGACGAGAATCGAAGGGTCGTTTCTGGTGACCAGAGACGCCCGCCAGCAGCCAATCGCATAATGGAGCCCCGACAATTTTAAGACACAAGTTGCCGGAATCACCCGCCTCCAGCACTGCCTCGGTACTTATCCAACTCGTTAACCTGTCGGTAAACAGTCTGGCGAAGTTTGCAAGCAGGTCAAGAGAGGGGGGTCCTGGCAACGGCTCTCCGTGAAGCTCTCCTTCATACGCCTCGCATATGTTATGTTAGACGTGTGTCAACCCTTATCTCGTCCCAGCACCATGCATGCAGCGCTCACTGGGATCGTTTATCATAATTTAGCGCTGCTTTCTACGATGTATGCGGACATACCGCGTCAATTCCTCGCCTCTGTTTTTGCTTAAGGCAAAACACACGTGTTTACTTTCTGTTTTTTTATTCTCGTAATTTTGTTCACTGAAGACGTGAAAACTGTGTCAATACCTGTCCTACATCACTGCATACAACAAAAAGCTTGCTGTAGGGCATCAACAAATAAAGGGCAGAAGGTTTCAAGCGACTAATTCGTCCGTTTTAAAATAGTACGTGTATCTGCAAGGTGTTCTGGTTTCTTGAGCTCTGATGTTCGGAAACCCCGATGTCAGTAACGAACTACTGAGTTTATATATCAGGCCTGGGAAAGCCGAACGGCAGGATACGTTCTTTTGTTCTTCTTTTCACAAAAGCAATCCCAATGACTTGGTGATAAATGACGAGCGATTTGCTGTTGTTTTCTGAGGTATCATGGTCTCTGTCCACCCGTGGCATACCTCGCAAAAACAAGCTGCGAAAATTGAACAGATTGAGTGCAACAAATAAGCAGCTGATTCTAAGAACACATGCGAATGAAAGCGCGTATGACGCCTGCCTTGAAGAAAACGAGCGTCGCTCAAACTCTAGACAAAGAAAGCGAGGCTAAAATAAATACAGGCATACAAAATATAAATGGCGATTACACCCGTCGTAATGAAGACCTTCAGCGCTAGCTTCTCCCCGCTGCGCTTTTGCAATAGCTGCATTTCCTTTGAATGATGCTGCAACACGTGGTTGGGCGACAACTATGTTTTGGTTTGGGAGGCGTACAGCTGGTACTTTACGGTGTAAGTAATATGCCGACAAGGACTTGAGCATCTTGTCCTCGTCCTATGTTCGACCCTACGCAGGCTTGTGGCTCTTACCTCCCGCGTGCGTGGAAGACGATCAACCTCTATACAATGAACGCTGTCTTATTTTCTAGTTTACGACATGCGTAGGCAACCAGAACACCCTTCTTGTTAACCCCCTTGACTTCACTTTTATTTTTCATATCTGCCTTTTTTGACGTTCACGGAAGTGGAGGCCGCTAGGCCGCTATGGAACCAGGTAGGTCGACAGCGGCCGCACGGAGGAGACGATTCATCCGCACGAAAGACGCAAGCAGCCAAGCTACCGTGCTGCACTCGTCCGCTAGCAATGATTCCTCGGGTCACGACGGCTTCATCAGAGATCTGAGCAAGAAGGATAAACGAAGATTATGCAGAGGTGAGCACTCGCCCTCATCGAGTTTGTCCATGATCACTACAGCGTAAAATCCACCGTCACATACTGTCCGGTTCATGCCAGAGACTACCTCCGACAACCTCATTAACCCCAGCAGGCAAGTCGCGTCTGAGTTTCTTGAGGCACAGGTCCCGGAAGCGAGCAGACACGTCTATCGCGTTATAAAGCCCCGCGGCATCAGCGTTCCTTTTGGCACAACGGCGTGCCTCATTTACGACATCGACTTGGGTATCTGCGACTTGGACCTGCCAGTTTTGATCCTACCGGCTACTAACAGCATTGCACTACAAGCCCAGCGCCTCGCAGGGCATAGTGCATCAAACTGTTTTTTAGGGGAACCGCATTCCAGCGTAAGTAAAGGTGAGTCACTTCCGACACATGGTTAAGCATTTCGTCCCAAAGCCTCTCCAGAGCTGAAAATGCATGTAGACCGGGAATTTAGTAGTCTGTGCAATTTCTCCATCGTATCCCCGAAGAAATCTTAGCCACACAGCGCCGAACCCTGCTGGGCAAGAGTTCTAAATTTCGCTTACTGTCGCGACCCGCATGTTCCTGCCGCGAAGGACTATCCCCGTTTGCAGATGGAATGGGCGGTAATGAAACAAATTATGAAATACAATTCAACGTGCTGCGAGGCACCGCTGAGGCTCGACAACGTTGTCAGCCTCCTCGAATGCCATCTAGGAGTTAATTGACCGTTGTGAAGGATATTTCAGTTGTTTCGGCAAATTATCCTACCCCTTCACATGTTGTAAAGGATAGAAGCACTATGAGTAGCGAAGCCGAACGTTTGCTGCAGACGGAACTTAGCTGTTTCTAGTGAAGCTACGCACACCAGCAGCGATTAGGCATGTACCGCGCACTCGATGTCCCGAGACTATTGATAATCAAACACAAAGCCAAAATCCGGTTCAACACCGCGACCCTGCAGTCACATTGCCGCCGCTACCGAAACCCTGCACAACCTCAGTAAGGAAGCAGGTAACGCACATCTACTATCCTGAGCTTGGAACTCATCGAATACAAGGCCAGGATCCGGTCCACGTCTAAGAGGAGTAATTTATTGCAGTACTGAAGACATGAATACCATTCATGTGCTGATCTCTTGCCTGCACAGCCATCGGCATGAAATGAACTGCAGGCGCTGGACGTGCTCAGTCAGGTCCTTGCGGCTTTTCAATAGTGGCCACAATGGCTCCGGCAGTCTCATAGTTGCGGAAAGTATTAGATGTGTCACTTCTTCATCCGCCTTATCTTCTGCGAGGGGAGCAGCCTTTCTTCACGGTGGTACGTTTGCTCTGTGAGTGCCCTATGTTTAGCGACGAAGGACGGGCGCTGTGCTGTTATGAGGCCGCAGCGATCGGCAGCATTTAGGGCGTGCGGGTCGCTTGTGCTACGAATTGTGATTTTCCAGCGCTCATATTTTTGCCTGGTTTCCTTTACCGTGACCCCACTTCTCTCTTTTCTCTTTCCCTCTTCCGCCCACTCATCGATTTCCTTGAATGCGGAGTAGCCAACCGAAGAACCCTTCGGGTTGACCTTTGTTCCTTATTTTCATTCTTTCTCGCCCTCTCTCGCATATGATCTGTATTCACAGCACGAAGCTCTGCCCCAGCGACATCCATGACCACCCCGTAACACGAATGATGTGTCACGTTGACGCTTGAGGCTTTATCGTAACTGCTGTGGCTGCTACTGCGAAGGCGCGCAGTACAGCCGCTGAGTTCTGTCACGTGCATAATGTCTGCCTTGCTGCGCAATCCACCTGCACAGACTGAACCGTCGTATTTCTCGCAGGGTTTAAAATGACGATCTGTAAACAGTGGCAGTTAGCTAGGAGGGGAGCTCGCTGCTCTTGCCAGGTTCATCAGCCAAAGCTGGTCTTCCTGGTGTGGGCTGGACGCCACCGCCTCGAAGTCCTCGGTTGTTTGGACATTGATTCTCGTAATATTTGAATTCTGCGTCCAGCTGGAGCACTCCTGTCAAGGCTCCAGTGGCGATGGCGACCGTGTTTGCACGGTGAATGAGCTGTTGCTGATCATCCAGCGTTGCCCCGGTCAGCATCACCTATCATAAAGTTTGGCTCGAGAAGTTTTTACACGTAACCGTACTGCATGGTTTATTTTAACGCTTCATTGTATTACTTACTGATAGCACCTTTTATGCGCTGTCGAAAATTTAGTGTTAACAAAAGAAAAGTAACAGGATTCGCCTCTTGTGGGTTGGGCACTCCCAGGAAGAATGGTAAAGTGTGGAAACACTGCTACGCATTTTCGGAGACCCTTCACTTAACAGCCAGTGCCGTAAAACTTGACCTAGAAATTGAGATATGACTATGAGATATGAAATTGAGATATGGCTAGATGATTCACCGAGCCTTCAGACTTCGTAATGTGACCGATGTGTCGACAAGCGAGAAAAAAAATGGCGCGGAAGGGTCCCTATGAAATTATTAGGTTCCAAACACGTTTCATCACTAACGGTGGACTAAAGGTGATTATTACTTTCACATGACCAAACTTCTATGTTTCGCAGCTGCCTTTTGTTTTCGTTTTTGCTATGGCACTGTGTACACACGAAGCACCAGCTAACTGAGATCGCACTCTGAAAATGGCGCTTTCAATTGTGATCGATGGCGGAACAGTGTTGGTAGTAAAATCCTCGAGAGTAGAAGCCTCTTCTGGGTCAAACAAGTCGAGAACTTCTTTCATTTCATCCTCCCGGTGCACTTACATAGAAGACGGCAGACGCGTAAACAGAAACATACAAAATATGAAAGCCGTAGCACGGCGATCAGTGGGGAACGGCTGCAATGTTTCTTGCTGCAAACGATCAACGAGGCCGCGATCGGGAGAGATCAACGGAGCGAAAAAAAAAAAATCCCTACACATCTGTCGAGCGACGTCTTGTCTTGGCTGAATTGCTGCCGTCGCGGAGGAGTGCTTGTTGGGGCGTTCAGCGATCTTGCGCCGATGGTGTCAACTCTCGATTTCATTGCCACCTCTTTTGTACTTTTGCTTTCACCGCCCCCGTACGCTACGACTTTCGCCCCGAGTGTGCACGAGCCTAGCTCCGGGTTTATCTGTGCGTCCGCGTTCCAACGCCAGCCACTTTCTTTTTCTTTTGTTGCTGCCGATCATAGCAGGCAATTGCCGGTTCCGCTCACCGCCGTCTCCATCAGGACATAAGCGACACACTAGAGTGGAAGTACCCTTCTAAGATGGGAGAGGTACCGTAAGCCATGGGTGCTTGTATACCCCCTGCATCTGATGTCTCCTTATTTTTTATGGCTCACATATTGGTTTCGTTAAAGATTTTTGAAGGAGACTGTTACTGACATAATGTGAAATTTGCGATTGACATAGTATCGTGATAAAAATTACGGCAGTTTGACCTCATAGTATGATAAGTGATCGCCGCTAGCTGGTTCGCGAAATGATTAAACAATGATGGCGACACGCGTGACTGCCATCGCCTCTGAACTCGATTGTCACTACTTCTGAATAAACCCAGATAGCTGCAATGTTCTACCAACGATAGGGTGGATTCGTGGCTGAGAGAAACCATACTCTACATCACGGCCTGGGTTAGAACATCGGTTCCAAACTTGGTTCCCACAGCGGGCTTTTGTCAGAGGGCTGAGTCCAGGTCACGGTGGCTTGGGCGTGCTCTAGCTGAGAGCTTTGCGCAAGCCTACACAGTCACCCCCCCCCCCCCCCCTTTTTTTTTTTGCTGTGACATGTCTAGCACGGACGGGACGACTACGACGACATCGACGACAACACGTAACCGGGTGAAACAGGGCTAATGCATCTAGGGCTGTGGCAATGTTTCTGGTTGCCGCCTTTATCACATAACTTCATTTTACTTTTGTCTTCAATTTGTACGTGCGCTATTAGAGCTCGCAATTCTAGCAGTTCATAAGTTCTAAGTGTCGCTGCCTACTCTGCACTGATTCGATTTATGCAAAATGAACAACCTACGAGGTCGCACTCTCCGGCAGTATTTTGGGAAGCTAATTGCAGCCGACTGCTCTGAGAACAGAATGAGAGTGCGTGTTGTCGAAATTAATCCAAATCTCTTCAATACGGCGTCACTCGCAGCTTACGTGCAGCTTCGGCACGTTAATACCCCATATGTCATACCATTCTTGTTATTTTTGTTTATCCATTTTCATGTTTTTTTTTGTTCGGCCGAATCTAGCTCTACCTTTGGGGACTGAAACAGACGGATTGCGTGTTTCACTTTCAACTATGCAAAAATTATCTCGGATTGTGGCAAGTATGGCAGCAAGATTTTGGCAGCAGTGGCAGCGCAGCGGACTGCACGCTCTGAGCCTTCATTCCGTCTGTTTTGCAGTTATCAGAAGCAAGAAAGAAAGCCGTCATCAGGATCGTCGTCTCCACCGGCAGATGGTGCGAAAAACGACCGAAGCTTCTGCGCAGTTGGGACTTTGACGCCACCAGGATCATCAGAGCGCATAAAAGGAACCGCCCGGCATAGCCACTCCTCATTTGGCAGCAGTGGCAGCGCAGCGGACTGCACGCTCTGAGCCTTCATTCCGTCTGTTTTGCAGGTTGGTTTGTCAGCCCTCTTTATTTTAGCACGCTGCGCGTGCGTTCGCTGTCACTGCTGCCCTTGAGTGTTTCAATATACATTGTGCGAAGTTACTTTGCTGTGCATTTCGTTCAAAATGAGCAAACAAATCAACGATCTGAGGGAAGAACTGCGGCAGGAGATAAAGGCAGCCCGTGAAACAGTTGAACGGGATTTACGTGCCGATATGAGGGAACTGCGTGCGGAAGCGCGTGAAAATGAAAAAAGTATGACTCACATGAATGAAGTTTTTGAAGAGCTTAAGAAAGATTGCAGTGACGTCAAGGCAGAGAATGCTGCACTAAGAGAAGAAAACAATGCACTGCGTGCTGAGCTTGATGCCCTTAAGAAACGCCTAGCTGGCACGGAATTCCGTCTGACACAGACAGAGCAATACTCGAGAAACAAAAACGTTGAAATTAAAGGCTTAGATGAAAAACCCGACGAGGACGTCACCAGCATTGTTTGTGATATTGGTGCGCTCGCTGGTGTGGCCATTGCCCCTGAGGACATTGAGGCTTGTCATCGCGTCCCGTCCAAGAATAAGCCCAGCTGCATTGTCGTTCAGTTCAGTCAGCGCCAAAAGAGGGATTCCTTACTCGAAAAAGCTAGAAAGCTGCGCCTTAAGAATTCCGACCTTGGCAACACTTCAGAATCTCCTGTGTTTGTTAATGAACACCTGTGCCCTGCTCTCAAGCTTCTTTTGGGAATGGCTGCTGCCAAAAAGCGTTCTTCTGGCTGGAAGTATGTCTGGTGCCGCAACGGAAAAATTTTCGCTAGAAAGTCAGATGGCTCTGACGCATTGGTCATCAAGCAGGAAAGCGATCTTGAAAAGATGCAGTGAAAGTGTCCCTGTATCAGCTAGGACTTGCAAAAAGGGGGAAAAAAGCTAACAAACAATGGAGCAGAACATGGAAACTAACGTTCGTTGGAGCGGCGCTGTTAGGTCTAAAACGTTTCCTGTCAGGACGTTGAACGCGTGATGGTACCACTAATTCACAAAAAATGGAACGGTATACAGTGGAAGTTTTCAGACTTCCACACAACAGATTGCAACGAAGCTAACGTAGCACCAACGATTACGCTTCAAGCGGAAACCAGAAACCCGCCTTCATCGCCCTTTTGTAACATGTACACTAGGTTTGCAGTTGATTACGACAGTGCACGTCTGTTTCTTTTGTGCCCGTGGGCGCTTGAAGTCCCCCTTTTTTTTATGCAGACCTTTAAAAGTTAAGCCACTGCCGATATTGCTTGCACAAAGCATTCTCAATGAGTCGTCATATGTTGGCGCAGGTTTCTGCGTACATTTGATATCGAACAATCTGAATGCCAGCCTAATGCACCGCCTCCAGTATGAATGGTGCGCAACAGCGCGAAGTTGTCTTTCCGCATATTTCAAGCGCTGGTCGATTGATAGCGTGTTGCCGAGATATAAATCTGTCCTAATTCTCTCACGATGGCTTCGTGTATGAGCGGCTTAGTTGACGCGACGGAGCTGGACGGCTGTGCATTGGGTGATTCTCGACAGTGTTTGAACTGCATTCATTTTAATCTGCGATCTGGCAGGAATAAGGATGGCGCTCTTGAGGTTTTCTTTAGCCAAGCCAATATTATATTTAATGTAGTGATGTTTTCAGAAACCTGGTTTGACTGTGAAGAGGACGTGATTAAGCTATCTGGCTACAAATCTTACTTTGTTAATCGTGTAGGTAAACGTGGTGGCGGTGTATCGATGCTCATTTCTAACGAAGTTGAGTGCGAAGTTCTTGATGAGTTCTGTTGTGCTTCTACTGACTTCGAAGTGCTTGTACTAAAATCGCGCAAATACTTATTGTGTAGTTGTTATCGTCCACCATGCGGTGACGTCTCCATTTTTCACTTTCATGGATTCTTTGCTACAGTTTGTCAATGTTCAAAACCTCTACATTATATTGGGTGGAGACTTCAATATTAATTTTCTGGCTGAGAATAGCCCAAAGATGAAATTTGAATCCTTTTTGAATATTCACTCATGCCAAAATGTGATAACGTCACCTACACGGCTAGCAGCTGGCTCCCAAACACTTCTTGATCTTTTTATAGTTAACTTCGAAACTTGCCGTATTAAATCTGGTATCATTAATTACTCTTTGAGTGATCACCTTCCGATATTTCTCTCAGTGCATCACGGTTTTAAAATCAATGCGAAATCTGAGCTGTCTTTGCTCCGCTGGCAAATCAATCCGCGCACGTTATCTAGCTTTCGTGAATGCATTGCAGAAGTAAACTGGAATGACGTCCTCTCTGAATATAATCCTGACGTAGCTTATGACAAGTTCTTAAAAAAGTTTTTGCCTTTGTATTATTCCTGCTTTCCGAAAAAAAGTTTTCATAGGTCAAAGAAAATCCGGAAACCGTGGGTAACGTCAGAACTGCTAAACCGCATTAAAAAGCGTGACCGTCTTTTCCGGAAATTTATCAAAAGCAAGCACCCGGACACGCTCGAAGCCTTTAAGAGGTATAGAAATCAAGTCACCAAAGAACTTCGTACTGCTAGGAATCGTTACCACTATAATCTTTTAACTTCCTCGAATCAGCAATCAGGTCAGGTTTGGCGTAGATTGCACCAAAGTTTCGGCAAATCTCCGGAGACTATTAAAGCTAGATAATAATGGCGTAGAAATATCAGGGGAGAGATTAGCAAATACTTTCAATGGCCACTTCCTTTCTCTGACCTCAGTGTCGTCCGGCGGAGACTACTCAACTTTCATGAAACCTTCTTGCCCACAAGCTGTGTTTTTGGAGCCGGTCTCGGAAACTGAAATAATAACTACGTTTGCGAGCCTAAAAAACAGCACCTCCACTGACATAATGGGCCTTCAAGTGAAGCCTGTAAAACATGTAATAAACTTAATTGCCCGTACATTGGTGCATATATTCAACATCTGCCTTTCATCAGGGGTGTTCCCCCGGAGTATGCAGTGTGCCAAGGTAACCGTAATATATAAAAAGGGCGACCGAAACAACCTTTCTAATTACCGTCCGATTTCAATACTTCCAGTTTTTTCGAAAGGACTTGAGAAAGTTATTCTCAAACGACTAACTTCTTTCACCAATCACTGTAACATCTTAGCTCCCGCGCAATATGGCTTCAGAAAAAATAGGTCCACTGAATTAGCGCTACTTACGTAAAAAGAAATTATCCTGGAAAGTTTTGAAAACAAAAACATGGTCCTTGGTGTCTTCCTTGACTTTACAAAAGCCTTTGACTATATTAGTCCCCGTATACTGGTTGAAAAGAGTGAGTGTTATGGTATTCGCGGTGTAGCCCTTCAGTTATTTTCATCCTACCTTGAACACCGGTCACAGTATGTTGTGATAACAGGGCATTCTTCCACCGTAAAACCGGTTAAACTAGGCGTTCCGCAAGGAAGCATTCTAGGTCCTTTTCTATTTGTTTTATATATAAATGACATAGTAAACACTGACCCAACGGCCAAGTACATAATTTATGCAGACGATACAAGTTTATTCTTTTCCGGCTCTTCCGGTGCAGATTTGTCCCGTCGTGCTAATCGTGCACTTCGTATAGTTAGCACCTGGGCAGCAAAAAATGGGCTGAAGTTAAATATTGGAAAAACCAAGGCTGTTATGTTTCATCCAAAAAATAAACTTTATGTACTACCACCAATTCTAATTGAGGGTATAGAGATAGAGGTTGTGCAGAGTTTCAAGTCGCTCGGTGTTATTTTTTCTGCAAATTTGTCCTGGGATCAGCACATAAATGACCTCATCAAAAAACTTTCGAAAACTGTTGGTCTCATGCGGCGTCATTGTTTTACTTTTCCAAGAGCAGTTAATATTCTGCTTTACAACTCTTTATTCTCATCCACGCTCAACTATGGCGCACTTGTATGGGGAACCACAAGCAAAAATAATATTAATGATCTTCACTTGCTACAGAAACGTGCCATCCGCATAATTTGTAAAGCACCCTATTTAAGCCATACGAAGGACATGTACAGGCAGCTGAACATTGTTAGTGTAGAATCTATGTACACCTATAGACTGTCTAAACAATATAAATTAGAAGAATCTTAAAATATAAATGCATTAAAATTGCTGGCCGGACTGGAAAAGCACACTCCTACCTACCCAACGCGCAAGCCCGAACAATGGAATGTGAGTAAATGCCGTACGGGTTATGGAAATCAAATGTTGAAATTCCAACTGCCGACAATGCTAAATGATTTCTTGAAGGACAAGAACACAGATATACAATCTATTTCATTGAAAAACCCACGAAAGAAATTTGTATGGAATTAGAATGTGAACATGTTTTTCTTATTCTTTGGAACCATTTGTTTTTTTTTTGCATTTACTTCTGTATCTCTACTTTTTACCAGATATATTTCAACTATCTTATACGGGAGTCTAGGTTTGTGCACGCTTCTATATGTTATGTAATAATTTCATTACCTGTATGTCTTATTGATGTATGCACAACTTGGACTGGCGTATGTTTCACTGTCACTTATTAGTCTGCTTTATGCACTTATATATATATAT